>NC_138501.1:52930979-53148479 GCF_964252035.2 Podarcis erhardii
CCCAAAAATGCAACCTGATGAGTCTGTAACACAAGGTAAGACTGTATTCTGTTGGAAGCCGCCCAGAGTGGCTGGAAAAATCCAGCCAGATGGGTGGAGTATAAATAATAAATTATTATTATTATTATTATTATTATTATTATTATTATTATTATTATTATTATATGCCTATGCCCACAGGCTTATGCTCTAAAGAAACACGACACACAAGGGAAAAGGTGCGAGGAGGGCAGAGGAAAAAATCAAACCCAAGCACGAATATATAAACATTTATTCTTATAATGGCCAGCTTGCACAGTTCAGGCATAGGAGGAGCCTGGTGGAGCCGGGTGTTCAGCAAAGCTGACCGGCTGAGCCTTCTGCTTTCCATCTCTCCCAGCGAGGCAGCCAGATGTCATGGCTGCCCCCAGGTGACAAGAGAGGAGACTTGATGGAGCTGGCCTGTCACAGAGGAACTGATGGAGTGAGTCCTGCTTCCCATCTCTCTCTCTCTCTCTCCTCTCTCTCTCTCTCAAGATAGCAGGCCCCTGGTCATATTTTGCAACGGCTTCCACCTTCCTGCGCATCTGCGGGGGCCAAATGTGCACGAACACACCCACCCTCTAGCACAACTACCTTATACACGTCCGTGTAGGTGGGCGAAGCCCTGCAGAGGAGATGGTGCTGCTGGTGGAGAAGTTCTGCCAGCCGCAGCTGGAAGGCGGCCTTGACTCGCCGGATGGCTTCCTTGCTCTGAGGCCACTGGCCGCTGCCCTCCATGTGGCAGATGACTGGTGCAAGAGGGAAGGAGGAGGCAAAAGAGTTAACGGAAGGAGCAAGGAGCAGCGTGGAAGCAGGAGGAGGGCAGGCGAAGATCCAGATAAGGCTCCATTCAGATAAGGCTGAAGCAGTGTTCCCTAGAGCAGATGACCAGGAGGTTGATGGGGTTACACTTCCTCTGAAGGAGCAGGTACGTAGCTTGGGGGTACTCCTGGACCCCTTGCTGTTGCCCGAAGCCCAGGTGGCCTTGGAAGCATGGGGTGACTTCCATCAGCTTCGGCTGGTGGCCCAGCTGCGCCCCAGTCTGGACAGGGATAACTTAACTTCTTCTCTTTTTTTCAGTTCATTTATTTGATTTTTCAAATTGAAACTTTACATTCCCATTATCCAACTTACAGTGGTGCCCCGCAAGACGGAAAACCCGCTAGACGAAAGGGTTTTCCGTTTTGGAGGTGCTTCGCAAAACGAATTTCCTATGGGCTTGCTTCGCAAGACGAAAATGTCTTACGAGTTCCTGTGGGTTTTTTTTCCTTTCCCCCCCTTTTTCTAAGCCGCTAAGCTGCTTATCGGCTTATCCGCTAAGCCGATAAGCCACTAAATGCCACTAAAAGCCGCTAATAGCACTAATCCGCTAAGCCGTCAATGGGCTTGCTTCGCAAGACGAAAAAACCGCTAGACGAAGAGACTCGTGGAACGGATTAATTTCGTCTTGCGAGGCACCACTGTACATAAAAATCTTTAAATGAAGCAAGGTACCAGACTTTGTACGATAACAAATAAGCTGTGAAGCTTTCTGGATATAGACTACTGTTTCATAGAATTCTTCGTCAGTGTGGTGGGAGGATATAGAATTGCTTCATAAACCCATCTTATTTCGAATGAATGTATGTAAATGAAAATATCAAATGCTGTGGAGCAGTGCCATTATGACATAGTATATATCCAGAATCACTGTTCAGTGTTGGACACCATATTTGATGAATACACAAAGCTTCACAGCTTGTCTGTCATCATACAAAGTCCGGGACCTCGCTTCATTTAAAGATTTCCAGAGACTTTGAGACTAAAGATTTCATTTTGGACCTGTTATGGTTTGAAGGAATTCTACAAAGATTGTCTATTGCGTATGTACATGGTCATCATGTTGCCTAGACATTGCTGACGTACTCTTTGCAACACAGGGGTTGTTTGGTTACTACAAAATGAAGTAGAAGCAGGGGGGACTCACAATGCCCCTTGCCCACTTTGAGACAATGCCACCCACTTTACCCATCCTTGCCTTTCATTGGTGCTAAATACGCCGGGCACGGCTTCTCCGCCAAGGGCAGAAGAGACTCCCGGCCCTCGATGCTGGCGTGGTAGGCGTAATCGGGTTTCACGGGCACCGGAGGGAAGACCTGAGAAAGAACCAGGAAGGCACATTAAGAGGGGCAAGAAAAATGGGAACCCACACAAGATCTCGAGGTAGCAGCACATCCTCAGGGCACACACACACACACACACACCCCGGCAGAAAATGCCCATTCTCCAATTGTAAGGGGCTGCAACGAAGCTGGGTGGCTCTCTGGGACACCTTTGTTAGACATTTAAAAGGCAGAATTCACCGGGGGCTGCTGATGATGATAAATTTTATATATATATATAAAATAATAATATAAAATACAGAGAAATACTGCCAGAGCGGTACCTATTTATCTACTTGCATTTGGACGTGCTTTCGAACTGCTAGGTTGGCAGGAGCAGGGACCGAGCAACGGGAGCTCACCCCGTCATTGCGGGGATTCGAACCTCTGACCTTCTGATCGGCAAGTCCTAGGCTCTGTGGTTTAACCCACAGCGCCACCCGCGTCCGTTTTGATGTTTGATGCATTACTGTATTTTTAAATTTTTGTTGGAAGCTGCCCAGAGTGGCTGGGGAAGCCCAGCCAGATGGGCGGGGTATGTATGTATGTATGAATAAATAAATAAATATAGTACAAAAACCTTCTGCAGGGCACCACATTGCTTACCCCTACATTAGACAGCACTGAGTTAGGGGGAACAAAGGTTGTATCCAACAGAAGACATCTCTGCATTTTTACCAACGGATGTTCCCCATATAGATTTCTGGGATGACCCATGGAGCAAAAGATACCAGACTTAGAATCATAGAATCATAGAGTTGGAAGAGACCACAAGGGCCATCGAGTCCAACCCCCTGCCAAGCAGGAAACACCAGCAGAGCACTCCTGACATATGGTTGTCAAGCCTCTGCTTAAAGACCTCCAAAGAAGGAGACTCCACCACACTCCTTGGCAGCAAATTCCACTGTCGAACAGCTCTTACTGTCAGGAAGTTCCTCCTAATGTTTAGGTGGAATCTTTTTTCTTGTAGTTTGGATCCATTGCTCCGTGTCCGCTTCTCTGGAGCAGCAGAAAACAACCTTTCTCCCTCCTCTATGTGACATCCTTTTATAAATTTGAACATGGCTATCATATCACCCCTTAACCTCCTCTTCTCCAGGCTAAACATCCCCAGCTCCCTTAGCCGTTCCTCATAAGGCATCGTTTCCAGGCCTTTGACCATTCTGGTTGCCCTCCTCTGGACACGTTCCAGTTTGTCAGTGTCCTTCTTGAACTGTGGTGCCCAGAACTGGACACAGTACTCCAGGTGAGGTCTGACCAGAGCAGAATACAGTGGCACTATTACTTCCCTTGATCTAGATGCTATACTCCTATGGATGCAGCCCTTCTGCCATTTCAGGAGGATTCTGTTAGGATCTAGTTTCGTTCCACCTTAAAAGGGAACAGGCTGTTGTGTGTCACATGCCTGTCTACTTCCAGTTCTCGCTGGGAACTTTTGCTTTGCTGTTTTCGCTGGAGACGAAGGGATGCAGTCATGCTTTGTTCCGGACTACGCTGAATAAAGCCGTAAATATGCTCTCTCTGTCTGCATCTTCCGTTGTGGATGATTAACCCCTCTCCTGAAAGGTTGTGCATGGGTCTTGGAACGTATCTGAGTCTCTCTTTTTATTATTAATTTTTTGAAAGAATTTTCTTTTACAAATTTGTTAGATATAACCATATTTTCCAAATTACAATTTTTTTTTACTTCCACCAGCTCCCCCCACAATCCTCATATTTTAATATTTGTTCCGCATTTCCTTTATAATATATTGCTAGTCTATAATATCTTTACACCTCTTTTTCTCTTTACAATACCCTTTTTCATCACAAAGCTTCTTTAAATCCAACTAGCGTTGTCTGTTCATCACAAATATTTTCCAGATATATCGTAAACTTTCTCCAGTCCTGAGTAAACTTGTGATCTTTCTGGTATCTAATTTTCCCAGTCATTTTATCTAATTCCACAAAGTCCATCAATTTCGTATCTGAGTCTCATGTCGCTAATTGACTGATGCTGTTCCACGGGAGACCGGTGATAGTCTGAAGCCAGCTGGGGGCCTGCCTGAAGCCCCCGTCTCCCTGGCAGTATCCCAACAGATCCCCCCCCCCCGGGGTGGCCAAATCCTAAGGCACAATATTCCTTATGCACCTGCCTCCCTCGCAATCTGCCCCGCCACGAAAACCGTTGCCAGGGAAGCATGCATTCTGGCGCAGGAGACAGCCCCCCTTCGTGGACTCAAACTCACATCGGTGTACCGGAGGGCAGGGTGAGCCCCCTGCACGGACGTCACCGTCAGCGGCAGCCCCTCCAGTTTCCACAGCTTGCGGCTCAGGTCGTCGTACGAGCGGACGACGCTCAGCAGGGCCTCCTCGCCAGTACCTGCCGGCTGTTCAAGATAATAATAATAATAATATTTTTATATACCCTGCCCTTCCCGGTTCAGAAAACCGGGCTCAGGGTGGATAACAACAAATTTAAAACACTAAATTGATGCAACAAAAAAAACAGCATAAAAGACAGTATAAAATGTGAATAACAATAAATTCAGAATTCAAAAATCAATTTAGGGGGGAAATCCGTTCAATAAACATTAAATGATCACCAGGGCTAGCTGGCTAAATTAGTCCTATTTGGGCCAGCGAGGAGACCAGGGGAGAATTAGCTTTGGGATCCCAGAGCGGGTAATCTTCATAAAAGGGGGAGAGGGAGGGAAGGAAGGAGAATAAAAAATCAGGCTAAGTTCAAATTAAAAGCCAGGCGGAATAGCTCTGTCTTACAGGCCCTGCGGAAGGAAGGGCCCTGGTCTCATGGGACAGAGCATTCCACCAGGTTGGAGCCATCACTGAGAAGGCCCTGGCCCTGGTGGAGGATAGTCTGACTTCCTTAGGGCCCTGGACCTCTAAACTATGGTTATTCCTGGACCTTAAGGTCCTCTGCGGGGCAGACCGGGAGAGGTGGTCCCGTAAATATGAGGGCCCTAAAATCCCAAGTTAAAAGGCAGGTATACCAAGAATGGTTCCATTGGGGGGGGGCAACTCTAAAGACTGGCCAACCCTCTCAAGGGGCTGCGGCACATTCACGACACAGACAGCGCAGAAAAATACAAGCACGCAACAGGCACAAACATACTCTATCTCACTTGTTGTCATTCCCACACACATCCCATTGCTGAGCAGAGAGGAGAGGGGAGGTTTAAATGTCTTTGCTCATAACCAGCACCCCAAATCTCAAATCTATTCTGTACACTCTGCCATAGTTGAAGCACTGATCTCTCATGAAGAGCGTTTGCCCGCGTGGAAGAGCCTGAAGATTTACTTTGCTACTAACTAGTTTGCCCACTCTACAAGGACTTAAGAGAAGCCTCATACAAAGATTTAAATCTCCCTTTTTTCCCCTTTCCCCTAATACTTCTGAAAAAGTGGCCTGGACTCTCTTTAAAGCGGCAATTTTCTCTGCTTGCACTTTGACGTGCTTTCAAACTGCTAGGTTGGCAGGAGCTGGGACAGAGCAATGGGAGCTCACCCCGCCGCGGGGATTCGAACCGCCGACCTTCCAATCGGCAAGCCCTGGGCTCAGTGGTTTAGACCACAGCGCCACCCGCGCCCCTTACTGACCCTTACATGCTACTAAATTAAAGAAAGATAGCTGGCTGAGGGTGGCGAGGCAGGAGCGGTAGCCCAAAACATTTAAGACTGGTTATATTCATCCAGTTCATAGCAAAAGATCCATCTTGTCTGTGCCTCTCAATCTGCAGCAGGATATCTTTCAAAAGGGCCTAGTTGGGAGAACATGAATATATAAAACATGGCATACAAAATCTGCATTTCTTGGCTGGGGAAAATCTGGAGAAGTGTGAATCGGCAGGAATGGACAGTCCGAAACTCACCCTTCCACTTTTTTGGGGGGGGGAGGGAGATCTGGAAAAGTCTGCCAGTCCCACAGGGAGTGCCCAGATGTGTGGGGAGACCATGCACAACACATGTGGAAAGAGACTGTCTCCCATGCGTGCTTGCAGCGTGAGACCACCGGTTTCTTAGGAGAAACTGGATTTTGGCAGTCGGTTTGACTCTCCCTTAAAGAAAGCAGATCTAAAGCAAATTGCAACGCACTCCCGTCTGAAATATCACAGCTGAAGGGTGCCACCTGCAGACCAGCCTGGGCACAGCCAGGTGACATAACCACCTGACCTTTTTATTTTGGCACAATAGACACTGCCCTTTACGGGAGGATAATTACCAAATTAGAAAATACAGTGGACCCTCCAGATATGAACTTAATTTGTTCCGGGGGTCCATTTGCACCCCAAAAATTATGTAAATAGAGACACACTTCTGCACACGCCGCGACTGAGCGCTTCTATGCATGCATGCATGGTGAAACCCGGAAGTATACACATCTGGGTTTGCCGTGGCAGTAACCCAAAGATTCTGTATCCAGAGGGATACGAAAGTAGAGGTACGACTGTATGTTCCATCTGTGAATGCATTTAACAAGTCTGGTTTCTGGGTTTTCCTGAAACAGCAGCTGCATGGGCCTCTCTGATCAGAATGAGGACCATGGCCCGAGGGGAACTGGGCTAACCATTCCCCATCACCACACTGATACCCCAACAACTCTCATCCAAAACCTGCAATTAGTGATTCCGGGAAGTTGCTCTCATAGCTGCCCTTAACACAAAAGGCAGACACCAGGAAAACAACAACAACACAGAATTGAGAGTTGCCATTCTCAATAGTGCTGTAACAGTCAGTCTCTCTTCACAGGGAACTCTGGGAATTGTAGTTCTCTGGAATCTGCTAAACATCTCTCAGCACCCTTAACAAACTACGGCTCCCAGAATACTTTGGGGGAAGGCACAAGTGGTATCAATGCACTTTAAACATATGGTGTGGATGTGACTTAACAGGACAGAGGAGGTGTCGATCAATGGAGCCTGCATTCCCATTTTTTGAAGGACACAACAATCTATGGCTTTTTAAAAGTGTTGGGGGGGGTGTAATTGGTTTGCTTTTATTTCATTACGTATTTTATGTTTTCATGTTGCATTTTTGTGTTGTGAACCCCTCTGTGATCTTCAGATGAAAGTCGGTATGCACATTTAATATATCCATCCATCCATCCATCCATCCATACATACAGTGGACCCCGCACGGTTCATACTCACAACCCACAGCGTTTGCAACCTGCAGCAGCACACGCGAGGGTTGCGATTCGGCACTTCTGCGCATGCGCAAAGTGTGATTTAGTGCTTCTGCGCATGCATGACCGCCGAAACCCGAAGTAACCCGTTCCGGTACTTCCGGGTTCCGGCAGTCCGTAACCCAAAAAAAAACACAACCTGAAGCGTCTGGAACCCAAGGTATGACTGTACATACATACTTTGCCATTGTGCTTCCAAAACAGACTTTCTCAGCTTTCCCTGTGCCCTATGGAACAGATTTCCTGGGGGTAGGGACAAGGGGAGAGGAGAGGAAGGGGACGTTCCACCGCATTTCAAAGGACATGAATTCACAGAGGAGAAAGAGGCTGCTTACTTCACGCCCCATCTTGATCACAGGCTCCAGCAGGGCACCTGTGTAGCAGATGGAAGTTTCCGGAATGTCCATGTGTCTGCAGAGAGATAAGAGAGTGCCAAACCATGAAAGGCTTTTAAACAGGGAACGCGCTCCTTTCTTCTAATCAACTCTCTTTTCTTTTTTTTAAAACGAAGTTTCTAATGCTTTTTCAAAGACGGCGCTAAAAGCTTGGGAAAGCCTACGTGGGCTCAATGCCTCTTGAAACCACAAAAGTCAAAAATGCACCCAGTGAGGAGAGCCTGCAGAACATGGGGGTTTCTTTACGCAACGTTCTGTTAGGACAGATAATTCGCCAGCCTTCACAAGATGACGGTGGCATCAGCAACTAAGGAGGTTGTGGTGGCACCGGCAAAAGAGCACCAGCTTCCTCTGGGACCAGCCAAGGCTGCCGCCTGAATTGCTTTGGTGGGCTCAGACCATTTGGCCCAGTATCCTGTTGCCAACAGTGGACAGCCCATGAGTACAGATGGGGCGTTTTTTCAGCCAGAGCTTGCAGGAGCTCAGTTCCAGCATCTTTCAGGTGGGTGGCATTATAGTAAAACAAAGGGGGCGTTCGCGGTGAGTTCTGGCACCTCCTTTTCTAGAAGAATAGCCCTGAGTACAGCCGCTGACAGCAACAGGCCCACCCTGTGGTTTGTCCGATACTAAAGGTACACTGCTTCAGAAAAAACATATGTTCCATTGCCACAGCTAGTGTGGGAGAAGTTAGTGGATCTATGAAATTATGAATACAGTGGACGCTCGGGTTGCGAACATGATCCGTGCGGGAGGCAGGTTCGCAACCCGCAGCACAGCGTCCGCGCACACACAGGCTGCGATTCAGCGCTTCGGCGCATGCGTAAAGTGAGATTTAGCGCTTCTGCACATGCAAGAGCACTGAAACCCAGAAGTAACCTGTTCTGGTACTTCTGGGTTTGGCGTAGTGTGCAATCCGAAAATGCACAACCCAAAGTGTCTGTAACCCAAGGTATGACTGTAGTATAAGATAAAGGTAAAGGCAAGGGACCCCAGACGTTTAAGTCCAGTCAAAGGCAACTATGGAGTTGCGGCACTCATCTCGCTTTCAGGCCGAGGGAGCCGGCGTTTGTCCACAAGCAGCTTTCTGGGTCATGTGGCCAGCAGGACTAAACCACTTCTGGAGCAACGGGACAACGTGACGGAAACCAGAGCGTTTACCTTCCCG
Organism: Podarcis erhardii; assembly: GCF_964252035.2. NCBI lineage: Eukaryota > Metazoa > Chordata > Lepidosauria > Squamata > Lacertidae > Podarcis > Podarcis erhardii. Next base: position 52,939,884 of record NC_138501.1, read on the forward strand.
CAGCAGTGGTACCGATTTATCTACTCGCACTGGTATGCTTTTGAACTGGTAGGATGGCAGGAGCTGGGACAGAGCAACAGGAGCTCACTCCGTTGCGGGGATTCTTACTGCTGACCTTCTGATCGGCAAGCCCAAAAGGCTCAGTGGTTTAGACCAAAACGCCACCCGCTTTTATGTTTTATGAATAGTATGAAAAGAGGAGAACGAGGAAATCTATTTTGCATTCGTAACACGAGAACATGGTAAGAAAGTGAGTAGAGCCTGCTGGAACAGGCCAATGGGCTCTCTAGTTCAGCATCGTGTTCCCACCTGTGGGAACCTGCAAGCAGGACTTGAACCCAAGACCATCCTTCCCTCCATTTTCCAGCAACTGGTACAGTGGTACCTCGCAAGACGAAATTAATTCGTTCTGCGAGTTTTTTCGTCATGCGAATTTTTCGTCTTGCGAAGCACGGATTTTGGAAAAGCTTCAAAAATCACCAAAGTCTTCAAAAACCTCAAAAAAGGCTACCACACCGTGTGCTGTGAGTTGCTCCTCGAAGTCAAGTCTCAACTGCACCCCCTGAATGCACCCTGGGTATTAACGGTTTTAAGAAAAAGGAAACAAACTTGCAAGACGTTTTCGTCTTGCAAAGCAAGCCCATAGGGAAATTCGTCTTGCGAAGCAACTCAAAAAACGAAAAACTCTTTCGTCTTGCGAGTTTTTCATCTTACGAGGCATTTGTCTTGCGAGGTACCACTGTATTCAGAAGCATCTTGCCTCTGACCGCGGAGGCAGTGCATTGGCTCCATCATGGCTAGTTACTGGTGATATCATTATTTATTGTTCACCCTAACCAGCAGGATCTTCTTATGCAGGGGTCCCCAAGCTAAGGCCCGTGGGCCAGATAAAGCCCAAGGGACTCATTTATCCGGCCCGTTGCAACCCCCGCCGCCCACTCTTACCAGCGCTGCGCTGTGCGGCTGCCCACTTCCGGGTCGGAGGAGCACTGGAAATACCTTGTGCACATGCACAAGTGTTATTTGCGCATGTGCAAGGGTTATTTGCGCATGCGCAAGGGTTATTTGCGCATGCGCAAGGATTATTTGCAGTGCACATCCGGGTCGGAGGCCCGTGCACATGCGCACAAGCTATTTCTGGTGCTCCTCCGATCTGGAAGTGCGCCGGAAATAGCGTGTGCGCACGCATATGGGCATGCGCTCCCCTGCCCTCCGCGCAATCGGCACTGGAGACACTGGCCCGAGGCGCGGTAAGTTTGCTGACCCGTTCTTACGTTCTTAACAAGCATCGCAGATGCAAAATATTTTCCTCTATCTCCTCTCTGCATGCTGTCCATAATTTTATAGGTCCACTGCCCACCTGTTTTTTTTGAAGTTAAAGAACTCCAGATGTTTTAGCTTCTCCCCAAAGAATGTATGAACAAAACTTTATTTGCATCAGCCGTCGGCCACAGCAACAAAAAAACATTGTGATATACACAGAACAAAATAAAAAGTCGATTATATAAAACACAGTTTAGGGTCCTGAATCAGCAGTCAAATAGTGGACCTTATTCTGAATGCCCCAGCTAGAAACCTTGCAACCTTTGCAGTCAACTGCTACTCTTGATCTGCCAGGAGACAGAAGAGGTGCTCCAACAGCAACAATCCGGTTGTGTTCCAGTGACCAATGGTCTTACAAACACAAACCCCCATTTTCGCCTTCTCTGGGTCCCCCAAAACCGAGTCCCCACATTCTACTCACAGCTGCAAGAGGTGGCGAATGATCTGCTCAGAAATGAGCCGCTTCTGGTTCATGTTTGGTGCGTCCCACACAACGGCCTCGCAGATGGCGCCATCTTGGAAACGCCTCAGCTCCGATCGCTTCCCCCAAAACTGCCGAAACTCCAGGGCCTGCAGGTTCAAACCCCAAGAGAGGGGAAATGAAAGGCATTTCTCTCGCTTTCTCACAGGCTTTCTTTGTTTATAGTAAAATGAACATAATTTAACTCATTTTTATATACTCATAAAAGTCATTTTAAAAAACAAAATAGAGGAACGTTCTGCAGGCCAGGCCCACAATGCCTGGGTTTGCACAGATACAAGTACATATTAACTCCTGTGGGTTTGGTTTGTGTTTTTCAACCACTGCCAAACAATTAAAGCAGAACTAAAACAAATATAAATAGGGCATTAGGTGCCAATTTGTCTTCACAGGTAACTCTAATCCTGTCTGCAAAGGATGCAGAAAAAAAGAAAGTGATTCTGACCTTCATTCTTTAAAAATAAATTGCATTAAAAAGTTTTAACTTTTCAGAAATTTGCAAGAAAGCAAAAGCGGCACTAAATAGGTTTATTTATTTTTTAAAAATTTTATACCACTATGTCATAAAAATACATAAAAGTGGTTTACAGCAATTAAAACATAAAAGAATACAATAAAACCATGAAACATCTAAAAAAAGGCATCCATTAGCCACTGTGAATGTCTTCTTAATCGCCTGCATAGGCCTGGCAGAATATAAAAGCTTTGAGCAGGTGCTAAAATTTGGCACAGAAGGTGCCTGCTGAATCTCCAGTGGCGGAGAGTTCCATGGGTCCAAAATACCATTTTTCAGCAAGAAAAAAGGGTGTGCAAAACAAGGAAGTTTCTTTCATGAATAACCGTGCCTTGAAAAAGTCCCATTGAAATCAAAGTGCTCACTTTCACCACCAGGGGGTTGTGCCTACAAGATGGAACAAATAGAAGGCAAAAGCGGAGACAGACAATCTCTTGGACACCCAATAATGGGGACCAGAGAACTCTTCCAGTCTCACCTCTGGTCTGTCCCCTCCAGGTCCCCTCTCCAGGATGCTGCCTGCAAATTCAAGGTTCAGCAAAAGTCCAAATGACAGGGACCCGATGTCCTTGTGTTTTGGGGGATCAGCATCAATTGGCCACTGGGCGAAAAAGATGAGAGAAACAAAATTAGATGGGCCACGCTGGAAAGATATATAGTCATGCCTCTTGTTACGTTGGCTTCAGGTTAAATCTTTTCAGGTTGCGTCCCGCGGCGACCCGGAAGTACCAGAAAGGGTTACTTCCAGGTTTCGTCGCTCGCACATGCGCAGATGCTCAAAATGGCATTGTGCGCATGCGCAGAAGCAGTGAATTGCGACCCGCGCATGCGCAGACGCGGGTTGCGTTCTGCTCATGTTGCAAACGAGGCTCTGGAACGGATCCCGTTCGCAACCAGAGGTACCACTGTATATAAATGTTATTACAGTCCCAGACCAATTTTACATACCGTACTAAACGAGCATAAAACACAATACAGTCATACCTCGGGATAAATATGCTTCAGGATAAGTATTTTCGGGTTGCGCTCCGCGGCAACCACAGGGCCTGGAGACCAGGGTTCAAATCCCTGCTCAGCCATGAAGATCACTGGGTGACCTCGGGCCAGTTGCTCTCTCTCTGCCTAAACCACCTGACAGGGTTGTTGTGTGTATAAATGTCTCCCAAGATAAACAGGTGCCAACAGTACACTGGCATGCTTTTAATATTCTTCTGAATGTTCAGTTGTCCCCCACCCCACCGCAAAATGTTTTTAGCTGTTCTCATTTAATCCGTAAGCCGCCTTGAGTCCTTGCCAGGGGAAACGGTGGGGTATAAATAAATATCAATCAATCTTTATTACGGTCTAGAGACCCAACAAACTGTTACAAAGCAATGCACAATTCAGACACCCTACCTCCAGGTTAAACAAGCATTTTGTTCAGACTTAAAGATAGGGATCATTGGTTCTTGCAACCACCGATAAAAACTTTGCCACTACTAATGTTCTAGCCTTTGTCCGGTCTTCCAATAGGAACCCGACATAGTGAACCTCTGATTTTCCCAGGAAAGGTACCAGCAAGGGTAATATCAGTTCAACCCTGGCTTGCTCATATTTCGCACAGTGCAGCAAAATATGTCTTATGGAATCGATGTCCTGAGCACACGAGCAAAGTCTGTCCTGGTAGGGAACTCCTCTCAACCTGTCGTCCAACACTGCAGAAAGAAAGACGTTTAGTGTGGCTTTGGTGAATAGGTAAAGGTAAAGGTACCCCTGCCCGTTCGGGCCAGTCTTGCCAGACTCTAGGGTTGTGCGCCCATCTCACTTAAGAGGCCGGGGGCCAGCGCTGTCCGCAGACACTTCCAGGTCACGTGGCCAGCGTGACAAGCTGCATCTGGCGAGCCAGCGCAGCACACGGAACGCCGTTTACCTTCCCGCTGGTAAGCGGTCCCTATTTATCTACTTGCACCCGAAGGTGCTTTCGAACTGCTAGGTTGGCAGGCGCTGGGACCGAGCGACGGGAGCGCACCCCGCCACGGGAATTCGAACCGCCGACCTGACGATCGGCAAGTCCTAGGTGCTGAGGCTTTAACCCACAGCGCCACCCGCGTCCCTTCTTTGGTGAATACCCTTCGATAATTTGGTACTGTCAGGTTTTTAATGTAACTATAATATAAATATCATTGTCACCACCATGGCCTGAAATAAAACTTACTGGTTGAGTCTGGGGCAATGCATGCGTCAGCAACAGGATCCTCCGAGACAGCCCTCGTTCCAGCAAGCCGATGAGGAAAGGCAGAGTCGCCGCCACGTAATTCCCGCCGCGATCCATCAGCTCGTTGAGCAGCTGCATCTTCCTGCAGGCGGCCTGCAGCTTGCAGACGTGCTTGAGGCTGAGGAGAGGGCAGCCGGGAGAGAGAAGTACCTCGGGTTAAGAACTTTGCTTCAGGATGAGAAGAGAAATCGCACGGCGGTGGTGCAGCGGCAGCAGGAGGCCCCATTAGCTAAAGTGGTGCTTCAGGTTAAGAACAGTTTCAGGTTAAGAACGGACCTCCGGAACGAATTAAGTACTTAACCTGAGGTACCACTGTATGTGCAAGTCAACCCATTTCTTGAATGTTTATATATAGCGTCAAGTCAGATTATTAATTCTTATTTATTTAGTTACATATTACTTATTTTCTTTTTTGTATATAATTTTTATTAAATCTTCTGTTTTACAATTTAGAACATTCATTTAAACAACCTTAAAATATCAATGACTTCCATTCTTCTCTTTCCATGGCTCATTTTGCATAGTGTAAGTCCCTGCATATTTTATATAACCTAAACCATTCAGTATTCCATTATTACTTCCATCAAAACTGTTGAATTTATCTTGATGCTGCCAACGTTTTCAAGTGTACACAATTTCCCCCATATATTCAAGAAACATTTTCCAATCTTCTTTAAATGAATGTTATTCTTGTTCTCTTATTCTGTAAGTTAGATCCGCAAGCTGCACAAATTCCATCAGTTTAAGTTGCCATTCTTCTTTGGATGGGACCTTGCTCGCTTTCCATTTTTGTGCTAACAAAACACTGGCATTCGTAGTGGCATACATAAAAAGGTAAAGGGACCCCTGACCATTAGGTCCAGTCGTGACCGACTCTGGGGTTGCGGCACTCATCTCGCTTTACTGGCTGAGGGAGCCGGCGTACAGATTCCAGGTCATGTGGCCAGCATGACTAAGCCACTTCTGGAGAACCAGAGCACTGCACGGAAACACCGTTTACCTTCCCACCAGAGTGGTACCTATTTATCTACTTGCACTTTGACGTGCTTTCGAACTGCTAGGTTGGCAGGAGCAGGGACCGAGCAACGGGAGCTCACCCTGTCGCGGGGATTCGAACCGCTGACCTTCTGATCGGCAAGCCCTAGGCTCTGTGGTTTAACCTTTTTTTTTTTGACACCTGGGAATTTCCATCTGAATTATCCCCCCCCCCCCAAAAAAAGTGCTCTGGTTTTTAGTAAAATACATTTTTTTAAAAAAAGAGTGTTGGACCTGGGAGGGTTGGGGTTCGAATACCCATGTGGCCACAAAACTCACTGGGTGACCTTCGACTAGTCACCGTATCTCAGCCCAACTTCTCTCACACACTTGATGTAAGGAGGAAATGAGGAGGAGGAGGAGAACCAGGCTGGTCCTCTTGTGCTCTTTCGAAGAAAAAGTAGTGTGTAAACATAAGAAAAAAAGAAATATTCTCGTGGAGAGAACGTACTGGAACACGTGGTCAAAGGCTCGGATCAGAGGCTTGGGGGTCATGAGCAGCAAATGGAACCCATCCATCGTTTGGTCGTCCAGAATCTCCATGGAGTGCTTGGCTTCGAACTGAATCTAAGGGAGAGCAAAACCACACATATTTAGGCAAGCGGAGAGATAAGCCAACCCCCCAAGAGTCAAGTCCAGCCCACAATGTACCGTATTTTTCGCTCCATAAGACACACCTTTTTCCTCCTAAAAAGTACAGTGGTACCTCGGGTTACATACGCTTCAGGTTACAGACTCCGTAAACCCAGAAATAGTACCTCGGGTTAAGAACTTTGCTTCAGGATGAGAACAGAAATCGTGCTTCGGAGGTGCGGTGGCAGCAGGAGGCCCCATTAGCTAAAGTGGTGCTTCAGGTTAAGAACAGTTTCAGGTTAAGAACGGACCTCCGGAACGAATTAAGTACTTAACCCGAGGTACCACTGTAAGGGGAAACGTCTGTGCGTCTTATGGAGTGAATGCAGAGGGATCCCTCGGCGGCCGCTGCAGTCGCGAGCTGAGGGATGCCTCCACAGCCGGAGCCATGGCTCCCGTCCGTTGCTCACTGGAAAGCTAGAGTCCCAAGGAGCGTGTCAGCAGCTCTTGCTCTGCTGGCTTTACAGCGAGGCGGGAGGAGGGACGGACAGCAGTACCTTCTGCCCCTCGTCCCAGCTGACTAAGTCAAGCAAAGGGAGAGCCGCTTATACTGCTCCTGTCCCGGCGTCTCCTCCTAATCTTTTTGCTCCAGTTCCGGCGTCACCTCGGAGGCGAGGCGAGGCAGCTGCCCAGCACAAATGTGAGCTCTACCTCTCTCTTCCTTCCCTCCCTCTTCCAACTTGAATAAAATATTGGGGGGGGGGACAGGTAAGCCCCACCTCACATACCGCAATTCAGCCTTTCTCAAACTGTGGGTCCCCAGATATTGTTGAACTACAACTCCCATCGCCCCTAGCTAGCAAGGCCAGAGCTCAGGGAAGATGGGAGTTGAGGGATGATGGGAGTTGTAGTCCAACAACATCTGGGGACGCACAGGTTGAGAACTGCTGCGATCTCTTAATGCCACTGTTGACTGCTGTTGACTTTACATGGTTGCAATACGATTCAGATATACCGATTGCTTATTAAATAGTTTAGTACAACATTTGATTGAGAATTTTTTTTTCTGGTTTTCCTCCTCTAAAAACTAGGTGCGTCTTATGGTCAGGTATGTCTTATGGAGCGAAAAATACAGTAGTTGCCTCCTTCTCTCTCGAGGAATCAACTCATCTTGTTTGGGGGGTACCCTAGAAAACTGCTCCACCTCCACCACCCCTAGCGGCTGGTGCAAGCACTCTTGGCTCGTTTGCTTCTCTGGTCCATTTGCAAAGAGCAAAGCAGAAAAGCAGGTAGACAATAACATGAAATCCGGGTTTGAATTCCCCGTTCGCCCAAGTCACTCTCTCATTCTCAGCCTGCCCCACAGGTCTGCAGTTCCAACAACAGTGAAAACAATGGCATGCCGTCTGTTTTTACACTAGGTTGAATTTCTTATATTTTATTCTTTTTCCATATTGAAAGTTAAATCTGTTACTCAAGTTATATTCCAATTCAACAAAACTAGTGACTTCCGCTCACCCAACATCAATATTTCTAACTCAAATTACATAAAATTGTTTTTTAAGGTTCTGTCTTATCTAATTTCATCCTCTTTAACCTGTTTCTTAATATATCCTACTATTTTCTGACGCTTCAAACCCTGCGCTGGCCTTTGCATAGGGGAAATAAGTTTTTAAACAGTTTAGAAAGAGTTTCCAGGCTTCTTCAAAGGATTCTAAATCTGTGTCTCTTATCGCTGCCATCAGTTTTGCCTCGCTGCATACCCCAAGGTTTTTATCAACCGTCCTTCCTTTGAGGGTGCTGAATTTTGGTGAAATATTGCTTTGTTGTATTTTTTATTCTGTTTCTCACTCCAGGATTATGCAAACAACGAAGAGCTGGTTGTAAGTGACATGAAAACCTGGGGCGGTTTTCCAATGAATTTATTCTGCTGGTAACAAGGTCTTTTGGCTGCACAGAGAAACTTCCTCTTCTCTCCTCCAGTAAATCTGTACTGGCTGGGGCTGATAGGAAACATTTGGACGGCACATTTGAAAGCTGGGCTAAACAACGACCTCATTTACCTGCTTGTATGTGGAGGCTGTCATGTCTGCGCACAGGTTGACCAACCCAGAAGGGTCCACGAAGACCACCTGGAACGCTGCATGGAAGTCCGCCAGGGTAGGCTAGAGGAAGACGACAAAGCTGAGATTCAAAAGGCGTAACAAGGAAAATGCTCCTTTGAAAGAGGTTTATGCAATGGCTGATGCCTGCAAAATTCTGGAGAAAAGAAGCATCGGGATATATAAATAAATTTTGGGGGAGAAATTAAAAATGGCAGATGATCATATTATCCTAAACCACATACCCATTATATGGGACAAAATAAAAAAAAATCCTTCCAGTAGCACCCTAGACCACCTAAGTTTATTATTGGTATGAGCTTTCGTGTGCATGCACACTTCTTCAGATACGGGGTTTGACACCTGGTCAACATAGATGGGCTCTTTGCACCCTTAGGTCTGCTGAAAAACTTGATATTGATTCACTGGGAAAATCTTTCTATCTATACCTGAAGGAGCATCTCCACCCCCCATCATTCAGCCCAGACACGGAGGTCCAGCTCCAAGGGTCTTCTGGAGGTTACCTCCTTGCGAGAAGTGAAGTTACAGGGAACAAGGCAGAGGGCCTTCTCCGTAGTGGCACCCGCCCTGTGAAACACCCTCCCACCAGATGTCAAGGAAATAAACAACTATCTGACTTTTAGAAGACATCTGAAGGCAGCCCTGTTTAGGGAAGTTTTTAATGTCTGATGTTTTATCATGTTTTAATATTCTGTTGGGAGCTGCTCAGAGTGGCTGGGGAGACCCAGCCAGATGGGTGGGGTATAAACAAATTATTACTATTATTATTACACTACTACTACTATCCTTTGATCAAGGGACAGAAGATACGACAACTCTTATAACATACAAAGAGATTGATTTTGGACACAGATTGTGTATGGATAAATATGATGACAGTTGGAGTGCATTTATAAAAGCTGTAGCGACTTGTTAATAATTATATGTTTGATGGAATGAAAACCTTACTTATATACCTATATATTGTGTTGTATTCATTTTAAGCACCTTTTTGTTTTGGTCCCCCTCCCCAATTTCTTTATTTGTGCACTGAAAACCTTTCCATAAAACATAAATATTGAGATTCAAAAGGCGTCGCTGAAAAGCAGGCAGGGGTAGCAGCTTCTAGCAGGGAAAATGCATGCACAACCTCACAGGGTTGTTCTGAGGATAAACATCAAATAAAACAATTTAAATCCAGCTCAGAATTAAGTCCTTCAGGGTGAATGGTCTTGAACATAAAAATGAATTGAGATTCTTTGTCGTAGCCGTCTTTCATGACCTTGTCGTTTGTTGATGGACTTAATTCTGAACTGGATTTAAATTGTTTTATTTGATGTTTTTCTATTGTTATATTGTACCTTTAAATTGAATTACTGCAATTCAGTCTCCCTGTAATGAGCGCCACCTGGGAATGGTTACTTATGCTTCAGGTATCATGCAACTGGTAGCAGTGGTTACATATTCTCATGACCACTGCTTCTTGTGCATTTTTCTAATCTATGGGGCATGTACCTTTGTTCTTCTTATTGTAGTTGTAGCATGTGGGTTGTAATGTGTGAAGTTTATATAGTTTTCATGTACACAGGTCATTGGTTCATATTTGAATTCTTTTGTAACAGTCAGATTATCCGGGATCACTGTCATACCTACGTTGTTATTCACTTACTACTTCGGCACCATGAACACCTAAAAAAAGTTTTACCGCTCAGCCCACAGGATAGCATCCATTACTTTGTTTCAATGATAGACTTAATAATAATAATAATTATTATTTATTATTTATACCCCAGCCACTCTGAGCGGCTTCCAAAAAAATATTAAAATACTGTAATACATCAAACATTAAAAGCTTCCCTAAAGAGGGCTGCCTTCAGATGTCTTCTAAAAGTCTGGTAGTTGTTTTTCTCTTTGACATCTGGTGGGAGGGAGTTCCACAGGGAGGGTGCCACTACCGAGAAGGCCCTCTGTCTGGTTCCCTATAACTTGGCTTCTCATAGTGAGGGAACTGCCAGAAGGCCCTCGGTGCTGGACCTCAGTGTCCGGGTAAAATGATGGGGGTAGAGACGCTCCTTCAGATATACTGGACCGAGGCCGTTTAGGGCTTTAAAGGTCAGACTTATTATACTTCTACGGACTTTCAAAGATTGACAGACGTGTGTTCATTTGATTTCAAATATGTTAGAGAATTCACAAGTGTACACATTTTGTCATGTATATTGTGCAATAAGAATTGCAGTGCTATCTAGTATACTGGTCTTCGTGTTGCTTGCATTGTTTGTTGTGTTAAGTTTGCAACACAGGGGTTTGTTGTTCTGGATATATATGCATGGCGCCTCGAGCTCCTTGGAAGGAAGGTGGAATACAGCTGTAATAATAAACAAGAGGTTGAGCCCCCCCACCGCCTCAGCCCTAACTAGGAATCCCAAGTACCCCAAAGCACACACTCTTACCAGTGAGGAAACGCCATCCTTTGAAAGGCTGATTCCAGATGTACTGAGGTCTGTGGCAGCTGGATGGAAGGAAGGAAGACAGACACATGGGGGGAAAGATCATGCAAATACTCAGAGATTGTGAAACTGCAGAGGCTGGAAAAGGGAGAGGGCACCTTTACAGAGAACCAAAATATCAGCGGAGATTCGCACTGATTATCTCCAAACCTCTCAGGATGAAAACAGGTGTGATCTTACGAGTCTAGTCTAGTGCAGTATCCTGCCCTCCAGGTACCCAACAACACATCCCAGAAGCAGGTCTTGAGGGCAGCAGCAGCTGTGTTTCCATATGAACCTACCCAGACCCTGAGATCATCTTCTGAAGGCCCTCCTTCATGTGCCGCCTCCTCGAGAGGTCCAGAGGGTGGCAACACACAAACAGGGTCTTCTCTGTAGTGGCTCCCCATCTGTGGAATGCTCTCCCCCGAGGAAGTTTGCCTGGCACCTTCATTACACCTTTAGGCGCCAGGCAAAAATGTTCCTTCTTAACCAGGCCTTTGGTTGATTTGATCGACATCCTATGCCCTTTTAAAATGTGGCTCTCTTTTGGAGGGGTGTTATTGGGTTGTTTTTATTTTGATTAAATATTGTTGTTTTTATGTTGGTCTTTTCTGTGAACTGCCCTGAGACCTCCGTGTGTAGGGGAGTATATAAATTCATTCAAACAAACAACAATAATAATAAAATTTTATTTATATCCCGCCCTCCCCAGCCAAAGCCAGGCTCAGAGCGGCTAACAACAATAAAAGTAACACAGCATTCTAAAATCAATTCATTGTAAAATCAATTCAATGGCAACCATTGGGCTAGAGTTCTGTGAGGATTACCAAAGGAGGGGGTCAGACTGTGCCTCGGCCAAAGGCCTGGTGGAACAAACTTTCAGATTTGAGAATAAGGGATCAGCAGCCTCAAAAATAAGGGATCAGCAGCCTCACCTGTCCCAGGGACAGTCTATGGGATATCTAACAATCTAACAATAACAGCAGGAAATGGCGCTGGAATAAGAGAATTTCCCTCAAATTCTCTTGACAGCTATGATCTAAGCACCTCCCACCTCAGAGCCAAAGTGCACTGGGCTTACCTAAGAACTGAAGGCTGTTCCTCAACACCTGGTATCCACTCATCACTTTGTTGATCTTGTGCTTCTCCAAGAGATACGCCACCAGCATAGAAGCCATGAAACCATTGAAGCACCCAAGGCCCTGGGGGGAAAAGGGAAGAAATGGATAATACACAAAAGTTGGCACAAGGTGCCCTTCTGCTGCAGATTCCCAAATCCTCCAGCCACCCAGTGCTAGAAAGCTAGGAGCTAAATGGCACTTTGAACCTAGGTTATGGGTGCAAGAACAGAATGTCTAGGCATGCTTTTTTACAACAAGAATACAAATCTGAAATTGAATGAACCGCAGCTAAAATATTGTGTTCGTTTTTTGCATGGTCTAGTTCTTCCCCTGAAGACTGCAAAAAGCAAAGCCATGCTGTTCCTGCCTGCCCCCCTAATATTCTTTTTTTTTAAATCATTTTTATTGATTTTCCAATAAAAAACATCCAATTAATATATCCAATCATAACACTCTAATTAAAAAAACTAAAATAAAAAAGGCCAAATTATAGTCCAAATTATAATTATCAATTTTTCGGAGCTCCCCACGGTCTGGATCTCTGAAGCGTATCTCCACATCTCGGTCCTGCCTCTCCTCGTTGCTTCCTTATTTTCCACATCTCGATTTTGACGCTTTATAATTCTCCGTCACTGAGTCCACGATTCTCTGTCATGTCAAACATCATATACTTTCATCCGTCAAATACAGCTTTATTAATATATATTTTTCCAACTGCCTTTTTATCAGCGCAGCTTCCTCTGACTCCATTCCAATCCGGAATGTTGTCCAAGTCTGTTATCTGGAGTTCAATGGTGCAGCAACTCCTAACCATTAATTGTCCAAAACCTTCCTTTTGAACTTTACTGAACCAGTACCTTCCAAGTTAAATGGTTAGGCAAAACTGTTTGCAATATTGCAATGTAGATAAACTGTGTTCCACATATATCAGTCATTTGGCGATCGATCAGCCTTTGGAGACCGCACTCTCCCCCCTCTGGGCCCTAGAGCCCCCTTAATATTCTTAAGAGGATCTCTTCTCCAGTCTTCAGAGCATGGCTGGAAGTAGGGAGGCAGAAAAAGGTCCTCCTTTCATTCCAGCGGTGGCAGTTTTAATCTGAAATCTTAGGCGCAGTACTGCGCCCAGAAACTGTTCACGCTAATGGAATTCCCTGTAGCAAAAGGTGGCTAGAACCACGGGAGTTTCGAACACTACAGCCACCTTCTCTAAGATCACACAAACTTTGCACTGAAATGAGAACTTTGTTCTGCTTTTAGGAACAGGGCTATCTTTAGCATATGCGCCACTGGGGTACAAAGATCCGCCCAGCTCGCCCAAATTTCTGTATTTTTCGCTCCATAAGGCGCACTTTTTTCCTCCTAAAAAGTAAGGGGAAATGTCTGTGCATCTTATGGAGTGAATGCGTGGTCCCTAGAGCCGAATTGCCCAGGGGCAAAAAGCAGATCATGCTCTTTTTTTAAAAAAAGAGGGAAGTGGGTGTTGAAACAAAGCCGCTGATCGATAAGCGATCGGGAGGGAGATAAGGGACACTAGAGATAAAGGAGGCTGCCTGGGAGGGGAGGAGGTAAAAGCCCATGGATCCTCAGGATTTTTACATTGGGTCACCCCAAATTCACCATCAGATCACATAGCATGTCCATGGCTACAGCCTGCACCAAGAAAATTACGCATCCACTGTTTCCCGGGGCCACAATGGCGCAAAAACGTGGTTACAAAGCACGGATCCACATGGATCCTCAGGATTTTTGCATTGGGTCACGCCAAATTCACCATCAGATCACATGTCTGTGGCCACAGCATGAACCACAAAAATCAAACATCCACTGTTTCGTTCAGAATATTTTTTTTCTTGTTTTCCTCCTATAATACCAGGTGGGTCTTATTGTCAGGTGCGTCTTATGGCGCGAAAAATACTGCAACTTTTATTGAACTTTTTGGGGGGAGAGGGAAGCCAAACTTGCTGACCTTTTTTTATGGGGGAAATTGCTCACCTGTAACAACGGCGCAGGAAAAAACTACTTTTGTTTCCTGACTCGTTGGGAATATTTGATGGTACAGAGTAACAGAGTGACAGATGACAGGGGTGGGGACTTTCACTCCATCGCTTTTCACTGCTGCCGATCGAGAGGCGCCCCCCCAGAATTCAGCATCCGTGTGCCCCACACCCCTTGCACACACACACCCCCCCCGGGGAAAGACAGTCCTGTTTAGGAATATAGCCTGCAGCTGCTTGAGACATTTTTAGCATAGAGCAAAGGCATCACAACTTTTATAAGGTTTTGCAAACCTGGTGTCCTCCTGAATTCTTGGACTACAACTTCCATGGGCCCTAGCCAGCACCACCATTGTAGCCCCAAATATTTGGAGGACACAAGGTCAGCAAAGGCTGTCTTAGCATGCAGGGTGTGCCCAGGTCTGCCCCCATTGTGCGAGGGCCCAGTTACCTGGTGAAGTCCACGTTGGCGCAGCCACACTTTGAGAAGAGACACCCCGTCTCGCATGCCTTGGAAGTCATGGGCCGCCTCCGAGAGGAAGAGCAGGCTGGACTCCAGGACCAGGTCCCACAAAATGGAGTTGTTGTAGTGTGGCGTCGGTGGCTCCGAGGCTCCTAGGAAAGGCAGAACAGGAGATCACCACCGGTCCATGTCAAACAAATATGGCAGACGCCGTTAGCTGCAGCCTTCTTGTCTGGCATAAAACCACCCAGAGCCCCACAACAGAAACACAACATCCAAGTCTACAATGGAGACACTCTGGCTAACTTTCTGTGTAGCTTAGAAGGGGGGTTATTAGGCAGAAATACACAAGTTCATCAAAGGTTTATACATTCATAACCTTTATTGCGCTAGCCAAAGGCCATGGCATCGTTCACAGGGGGGACAAAAGGAAAACAGCAATAACCAGAAAAACATTTTTAAAAAATTTCCTCCCTAGAGAAGCAAGATTGGCCTCCTCTATGCTCTCCTTCCACAGGTGGGTGAAGACTTTTTTGTTCCAACAGGTGTATGGGAGCTGGGTTGCTTTTAACAAGGGGGCTGCTGCCATGCTGCTTTTGTTGCGATAGGCTGCAAGTTTTTCATCTATCTTATCTATCCATAGTTAATTCTATAAATGTTTAATTGGGTTTTTTTGGTGATTGTTTTTTCTCCTACGTTTTTAGCTGTTCCTATTTGTCTTCTTCTTTGGCGATCACTCGTAGCCAAGTAAGACTGAAAAAAGTTCAATAGTCTTTTACGACCGCTGGGTGGTGACCCCACTGGGGGAAGTAATCCAGTCAGGGAAAAAGGGAGGCAGACTATGTTTAGGGCACCTTTTCTAGCCCCTCCCCATTTTCAGGGTGAGCGGAGTGGATCCTAAAAAGGGCTGTTCAGTCATGGATACAGCTGCTGAGCTGCTCAATTGTCTCGTTCCTCGAGTCAGAACGACTGAACCTGTATCCACCGCCCATGTTCATGACTAGGGGCTTCCAGATTTCACGATCCTGCCCCCATTATCATTTGCCAATCAACATGGGACTTTTGGGGCTTGGGTTTGGGATGGGCTTTTGGAAGATGCCTGTGCGTGAATTTGTTTTATGTGTGTAGATCAGTAATAATAATAATAATAATAATTTATTATTTATAGGCCGCCCATCTGGCTGGGTTTCCCCAGTCACTCTGGGCGGCTTCCAACAAAGATGAGAAATACATAAAAATGTCACACATTAAAAACTTCTCTGAACAGGGCTGCCTTCCAGATGTCTTCTAAATGTCAGGTAGTTGTTTATCTCTTTGACATCTGATGGGAGGGTGTTCCACAGGGCGGGCACCACCACCGAGAAGGCCCTCTGCCTGGTTCCCTGTAGCTCTGCTTCTTGCAATGAGGGAACCGCCAGACGGCCCTTGTTGCTGGACCTGTGTCCTGGCAGAACGATAGGGGTGGAGATACCCCTTCAGGTCTACTGGACCAAGGCTGTTTAGGGCTTTAAAGGCCAGCACCAACACTTTGAATTGTGCTCAGAAACGTTACACAGCGTAAGCCTCCTTGAGTCCCTGTCAGCAGGAAAAGGCGGTGTATAAATAAGTATAGAATAATAATAATACCTGCGACAGGGGAGCGCTTCTCTGTGAACCAAGCCGTGCGGACGTTGTTCTTGCTGGGGTGCAGGCGACTGGTCTTGAAGACACCCTGGGCAGGGCAAGCGTAGAGGCGGACAGTCACCAACTTCATGTCTTTCCCTGGGAAAACACCACAAAGCAGGGTGAGTAAAAGGCAAGCCAGGAGCGTCGATAAGGAGGAGGCACCCAGGCCAAGACTTTTAAGAACATCTCCCTCCCTCAAGACACGCCTCTCTACCCTTGAGGCCGTTAGCAGACTGGACATCTCCCCTCCTGCTATCCTGCTAACTTCATTATTGGTTAGCTTTGTGGTTTTATTTCATGATTCCATTACTATCTTGCACTTGTGTAATGTTTTCTGAATTCACCCCTGACCATTCAGAGATGGGCGAGCTATGTAAATGAGATAGTGTGTAGGAGTGGTCGGATCATCAGACTAGAACCTATGAGACCTGGGTTTGAATCCCGGCTTGGCCACAGGGTTGCTGGGAGGATTCAAGGAGGAGGAGGAGAACCCTGTACACCACCTTGAATTTCTTTGGAGGAAAAGGTGACCTATAAATGCAACTGAATAGATCAAGGGAAGTAATAGTGCCACTGTATTCTGCTCTGGTCAGACCTCACCTGGAGTACTGTGTCCAGTTCTGGGCACCACAGTTCAAGGAGGACACTGACAAACTGGAACGTGTCCAGAGGAGGGCAACCAAAATGGTCAAAGGCCTGGAAACGATGCCTTATGAGGAACGGCTAAGGGAGCTGGGCATGTTTAGCCTGGAGAAGAGGAGGTTAAGGGGTGATATGATAGCCATGTTCAAATATATAAAAGGATGTCACATAGAAGAGGGAGAAAGGTTGTTTTCTGCTGCTCCAGAGAAGCGGACACGGAGCAATGGTTCCAAACTACAAGAAAGAGGATTCCACCTAAACATTAGGAAGAACTTCCTGACAGTAAGAGCTGTTTGACAGTGGAATTTGCTGCCAAGGAGTGTGGTGGAGTCTCCTTCTTTGGAGGTCTTTAAGCAGAGGCTTGAAAACCATATGTCAGGAGTGCTCTGATGGTGTTTCCTGCTTGGCAGGGGGTTGGACTCGATGGCCCTTGTGGTCTCTTCCAACTCTATGATTCTAGGATTCTATTCTATGATTCTATGAATAAATAAACCAGAATTAACGAATACAGTCATACCTCAGGTTACAGATGCTTCAGGTTGCTTTTTTTGGGTTACGGACCGCCGAAACCCAGAAGTACCGGAACAGGTTACTTCTGGGTTTCAGCGGTCGCGCATGCGCAGAAGCACTAAATCGTGCTTTGCGCATGCGCAGAAGTCCAACCCGCATGTGCGCAGGCACACCGCTAGGGGTTGTGGATGCTGCGGGTTGCGAACGTGCATCCCGCATGGATCATGTTCGCAACCCGAGCGTCCACTGTAATAACCTGCCCCCAGTCTTGCAGCACTCACTCACTCTAACCCATTTTAAGATGCAGCCTCATGCAATCGAAAACTGCAGCTGCCTCTGACATTGCAGCATCATGCTGCAGGCTCCTGCTCAGCCCACCAGAACCCATCACTTATTTTTCTGCCTAAACCTGGTGCTCTATTACAGGGAGACAAAGGAAAAGGAAAGGGGTCTGGATCAAGGAGCAGGCGGAAAGCCACCCTCACCTTGCGGCTGCAGGAGCACGACCGGCTTCAGGTGGTTGCCGTTGACGTAGGCAAACTTCACGGCCCCAAAGAGCTTCTTCTTGGCCAGGTGGTGGGCCAAGCAGGCCAGGTAGAGAGCCCTCTTGCGGTGGTAGCGCTGGTTTAGGTGGTCCTTGTCCTGGAAGATCTCCTAAAAGCAATTAATAATAATAATAATAAATTTTATTTACACTTCCCAGTTTAAAAACCGGGCTCAGGGAGGCAAGCAGCAAAAATAAAACATTGATTAAAATGTGACTTAAAAACAGCATAAAGTACAACATAAAATGCAGCATCAATATCAATAAAATTCTCAAATTCAGGGGTCATTTGTGGGGGAGCCCAGTCAGTAGACATCAAATGATCACCAGGGCTAACTGGCCAAGTTGGACCTACTAGGGCCAGCAAGAGGGATTGCCCCATAAAATATATACCATTGCCCCATAAAATATATACCCTTACAAAAACGTTTTTTTGAAACTTGCCTTCAACAGAAATTATTATTAAAAACTTTTGGTATCTGAAGAAGTGTGCGTGCACACGAAAGCTTATACCCAGAACAAACTTAGTTGGTCTCTAAGGTGCTGCTGGACAATTTATTTTTTTTTCATTTATTTAGACTGCGTCGGACCAACACGGCTACCTACCTGAATCTAGAAATTATTATGCCATTGTTGGTGTGCACTGCACTCACACAAAAACACAAACCACAAAACCTATTGCAAATTTTGGCCCTGTGGGATGAAGACAATGCTGAAGCTAAGCAGCTTGTGGTCTGCCTCTCACTTGTGCCAGCGCCACTAACCTTGGGCATCGTCACTGCCACATCCACATTGACCTCGGGCTTGATGCAGGTGCCCAGCAGGTAACTCCCCACCACTTTCACCTCGGCGGGGGGAAGGAAGCGAAAGTGGCCCTTGACGGAGAAAGGAAGCTGCTGGAGAGGGACCTTCACCCCACTGGGGAGCCAGGACTGATTGGTGATCTAAGAGGAGACAGGATAGAAGAAAAAGGTTAAAGCACAGCCCGCCAGTGAAAAAGGATCTCAGGGAACAGAGCTAGGAAAAGCCTCTCTTTTTGGCAGCCAGGATCTTAATTCCAAGAAATTGGAAAAGTGACCAAACACCTACGACAAATGAGTGGCAGGTCCAAATGATAGAATATCTACAGATGGCCATGATGACAGGGAGCATTAGATGTTGTCCAAAACAGAAAGTACAGAAATAATAATAATAATAATAATAATAATAATAATAATAATAATAATAATTTATTATTTATACCCCGCCCATCTGGCTGAGTTTCCCCAGCCACTCTGGGCAGCTTCCAATCAAGTGTTAAAAACAAAACAGCATTAAATATTAAAAACTTCCCTAAACAGGGCTGCCTTCAGATGTCTTTTTAAAAGAATATAGCTGCTTATTTGCTTCACATCTGAAGGGAGGGCGTTCCACAGGGCAGGCACCACTACCGAGAAGGCCCTCTATCTGGTTCCCTGTAACCTCACTTCTCGCAGTGAGGGAACGGCCAGAAGGCCCTCGGTGCTGGATCTCAGTGTCCAGGCTGAACGATGGGGGTGGAGACGCTCCTTCAGGTATACAGGACCGAGGCCGAAAGAATGTAAAATCTTTAAGGAGTATTTGGGAAAGCATTACAATAACAAATATCTCCTGGCAGAAACAGAGTTATCCTTGTACAGCAACAAATATAATGTTTTTTGATATCTGACGAAAACAAAGAAAGAAATATAGTAACTTGGAACTGTGTGTGAAAAAATTGTAGAAACAATAATACAATGAGTCTTATCGGAAGCCAAATGTGTTTGTTTCCTTTTGTTTTCTTTTTTCCCCTTCCCCTCCCCCCCTTCTTCCTCCTCTTCTCTTTTCTTTTTTTGTGCCTCCTTTCTTGGTCTTTCTCTTTTTGATATGTTAAGAAAGAGATAAAGAGATAAAAGTGTAATATGAAAACTTCAGTAAGTTAAAACTGATGTGCAATTTTTCTAGTACTATTTATATATTGTTAAAATTGGTTAATTGTAATGAATTGATGTAGCAACTACTGTGGTTTTTTCCTTTGTTATTGTTAAATCCTAAATAAAGTATTATTCTTTTTTTTTTAAAAAAAGGAAAAGCCTCTTTTTGCCAGAGACCCTGGGGAAGAAGACACTAACAGTTATGAGTGTACAATCTATTTCAGTGGCCACATTTGAACATCATGGTAAACTATGGTTCGCTGTGAAGGAAATGAGTCTACTGCCGCAGGCACACATGGACATTTAAGCTCTCCTTCTCCACTGGGGTAGCAG
Source organism: Podarcis erhardii (assembly GCF_964252035.2). NCBI lineage: Eukaryota > Metazoa > Chordata > Lepidosauria > Squamata > Lacertidae > Podarcis > Podarcis erhardii. Next base: position 52,959,861 of record NC_138501.1, read on the forward strand.
CAAGGAGATTGGAAGCTCCTACTTCAGAAGAGCTACAGTTCAGTGTTACATCCACACCCTAAACCGCGGCTAATCTTAAGCATGATGTGTTGAAAGAAGCCAGCTTCATGATCCGTGCTGTGAAGTTAGCTTGTTTCAAACAAACTACTGTTAGGATTAATCACAGTTTGTTGGGTTTAAACAAAACTGCTAGGATTGCAGCAAGTGTTTACACCTCAACCACAAAGGCCACCATCCTAAATGCATTTATTAGGGAGCGAGCCCCATGAAACATGAGGGGGCTTACTTCCGAGTGAACATGCATAAGATTGGGTTGTAAAACTACATGCATCTTGGACATACGTCTCTCTGCGGGGTCTCTGGGACTGTGCTCAGCAAGGCATTGATTTCGCGGAGGAAGGAGTCGATTTTCTGCTTCCTCTTCTCCTTGAGAGTCACCTCTTTTAAAAGCTCCTCAATCTGCACAGGGGAGAAAGGAGAGACGCCACTTGCCACATTAAAAAAATACAACTTCATTGCTATTACTAACAACCCAAAAGTGAGGTAACGGGGCATTACATAATACGAGATATAAAACAATAAATAGCGGTGAGACAAGATAGAATGAAAGAAGGGTCTAAGAGGAATTGAGAAGGATGTAAAACAGAACAGCAAGAAGAAAGCTTCGCAGGAGAGGACTAAAAGCCTGGCATTTACGCAAAATGGGGCAGGAAGCTCAGTAAGGCAGTGTACTTGGAGAACCGAGGGAGAAAGAGGAGTCTTGAATATTCAGCCAGTGACTGGAAGCCCATAGACTGAAACAAAATTCTGGGTACCATGCAGGTGCTTTCAAGTACAAATAATTAAGGGCTTTGTCTTAGTTACAGTAACCCTTCTCCCACAACACCTACCCACAAAAGGACTAACCCTGCTAAGTTAGCCTGACCTGCAAGCGCAGAAGGTTGGAGTGAAACAGGCTCTCTGTTTCCTTCAGGCGTGTCAGCTCCTCGTTGGTGGGCGGCTTGTATAGTTCAGCCTTGCAAAGCTTCACCGGTTGCAGGACGCCCTCAGCAACAAGAGACCTTTTCTTTCCTCGTGGTCTCCCTTCCTTAGCAAGAGCTTCCCCATCTTCTCTCTCGGAGTCTCCCACGCCTGCTTCTCTCTCTGCCTCTTCAGACATCTGCAGAGAGACCAAAGGAAAACAGATCAGCCTTGAAAGTAACCCCACAGTCATTTTATTTTAATTTTTTGGTACAAGCCTGCTCAGAAGTTTGATGGAATAAGCAGGACCTTATTGAATTGTATTGTTTTCATGTATTGACTTGTCAGAATACTTCCAACTCCCCAACGGATGGATAAAGATGGGTCTGGGGACACCTACTACTACAGCCATTACTCAACCCAAGAGAAGATAAACACAATCAGTCCCTGGATAAGAATGTGGGGTGAAGATCTTCCTTATGGGCAGGGCCGGATTTAGGTCTGATGAGGCCTCAGCTACGGAAGGTAATGGGGCTCTTTATATGTCCAGTGGCCCTTTGTCAACAACAAATCGTTGCTGTTTATTGTGTTGAATATACACTATATGGTAACATGGACCTAATAGGTAGCTAAAGTCATTTGCACATAACAAAATATGTATTTTATCAAAGTAATTGATATGTTGTTTAGTCGTTTAGTCGTGTCCGACTCTTCGTGACCCCATGGACCAGAGCACGCCAGGCACTCCTGTCTTCAGAAATGAGCAAACCAGTGATATTTTAGGGAGCAGGCTAGCAGGCAGGGCCCATTACTCAAAGGAGCCTACACAACACAAAACACTGTTGCTGTATGTAGGTTTTATTTTATTTGTTTTTATCTTATATTCTGGAAACGTACATCCAGGTTTTTTCCCCTTGGGGGCCCCCCAAGAGAGTGGGGCTCAAACTATAGCTTGTTTAGCTTATACAGCGGTACCTTGGGTTAAGTACTTAATTCATTCTGGAGATCCGTTCTTAACCTGAAACTATTCTTAACCTGAAGCACCACTTTAGCTAATGGAGCCTCCCGCTTCCGCCGCGCCGCCGGAGCACAATTTCTGTTCTCATCCTGAAGCAAAGTTCTTAACCCGAGGTACTATTTCTGGGTTAGCGGAGTCTGTAACCTGAAGCGTATGTAACCTGAGGTACCACTGTACGTAAATCCAGCACTGCTTATGGGACTACTTACACACTCTCCACAACAAAAGTTACAATGAAGCCCAAATAACTGGGGATTTTTGTAATATTTTTGTTTATCTTGTCTGTTGTTGTTTCAGTTTTCTGTAAACCCCTTAGAGATATGTTTTAATATAATAAGCAATATAAAAACTACATTGACATCATTTTTTTCTCCTCTCTCTCTCTTTAATGCCATCGAAGTAAACCAGGGACAGGTTATCCGATTTTTTTATCCGACTTCTTCACTTAGATTGCTGTCTAAGTTCCGTTATTCAGTTACTTAATTTATTTTATTCATCAGTTTTGCACGGCGCCCTTCATGCGAAGATCACAGGGCGGCTCACAACACAAAATGTTATCGCTTCCCATTCTACAGCTTTAGGATTTCCCTCAGGATCACGCGCAACCCCCCCCCATCCACCCCCCGTTACACGGCACCCACCTTCTGCTTGGTCCCTCCTGCATTCCACGTGGGTGGAACTAAGCAAAGCCACGCGGAATCCGGAGCAGCCTCGGCTCACTTCCGGGTGGCTCCTGATTGGACAACACAGCCCAAACGCAAGAGGGAGAAAAAAAAAAGAAAGAAACCCCATCCAATTGGAACAAAGCGGGCCGCGAGGCCACGCCCACGGTCGACGCGCACGCGCCTAGCGCCTTCCGAACAGCGGTCTCTATCGACGCGCCGCTCCGTGGAACGGAGAGATATGAAAAGATGAAGAGGAGCCCATCTCGCTGATTGCGGGGGGAATTCCGGGTACGCATAGGAGATCCTTCCCCACCGCAAAGAACGGAAATCAGTAGCAAAAATTCTGCTTTTAGTATGGCTGTGATTGGGTCGCACGAGGCGTCGGCAGGGTCTGCCCAGGCTCAGAAGACCCTAAAAGGAGCGGTTATTGCTGTTGCTGTTATTATTGTTAAAAATAATCTTAATCTTAAAAAGCAGAGACATCACCTTGTCAACAAAGGTCCGTATAGTTAAAGCCATGGTTTTCCCAGTAGTGATGTATGGAAGTGAGAGCTGGACCATAAAGAAGGCTGATCGCCGAAGAATGGATGCTTTTGAATACTGGTGCTGGAGGAGACTCTTGAGAGTCCCATGGACTGCAAGAAGATCAAACCGATCCATTCTGATGGAAATCAGCCCTGAGTGCTCACTGGAAGGGCAGATCCTGAAGCTGAGGCTCCAAGACTTTGGCCACCTCATGAGAAGAGAAGACTCCCTGGAAAAGACCCTGATGTTGGGAAAGATGGAGGGCACAAGGAGAAGGGGACTGTTAAATAGTGGGTAGACATAGCAGACGACGCAGCGATTTCTCCAAGCAGCTCTTTATTTGTAAGCTGGAACAGAACTGAACAGGAAACAGCTCAGCTGGCCTGCTTTTATAGGCAGCCGGCTGTCAACATTGTAGCAACAACAACCCAGGGTTTGCCACCTAAAGTAACTGGACCTGAGTGAAAACTATATACACGATACTCCTGGTGGCCAGGGTGAGGACTTCAATACATAACACCGCTCCCCACCGAGATAAGGCATTAGTTACAATCATAGTGGTTCCATTACATACAGCAATACCCTTATTGGTTTCAGTAAGGCACATAAGCATATTAATTGACCCTATTAACCATACAGCTTTACATGTGCAGTTTGTCCAGTGAACATAGTCTCTTAAATACGCTGGGCGCTTGGAAACCCTGCTGGATCGCCGAGGGCCAGTAGCAGAGTCCAGGTGGCCTTCCAATTCTGGTTGTGACTGTGGTGTGACCAAATGTGGCATCGAGTCGAGTTCCCTGGTTCCACTGCTGTTGAAGGAACCGCTGTGAGCGGACTCGGCAGACGGTCAGGCACGGCAGTGGTCTGAATCTCTGGAGAGCCAGGCAGACCCACACTGAAATGGCTTGGCTCGGCTCCTTCCTAGCAAGACGCGGGCTACTAGCCTTGCAGATTTCCTGGGCGGAGAGTTCAGCAGCTTCTGAGGCCACGGCCTCCTCAATGGCTTTCTGCAGCGTGAGGTCTGGCTTAGCGAGGAGACACCGTTGCAGACGGATGTCCCGGACTCCACAGACGATTCGATCCATCAGGGCATCGTCTTAAGTCTCGGAACTCGCAGTGCATTGCAGCCTGTCAGAGGGCAGTGGGGTAGTTGTTAATTGACTCTCCCTCTGCCTGGTTCCAGTTGTAGAACGCATGGTGGGCAGCAATCTTGGACAGCTTTGGCGCGTAGTGGTTGCGGAGCTTCTCTTGAATCGTGTCCCACGGCTCTGCCTGGACTGCTAGAGGCGCAACCAATCCTCAGGCCGTCAAGAACACTTCGGTGCCACAAAGGCTGAGGAGAGGCCCCGCTTCTGCTCTACAGACCCTCTTGTCAGCTCATTTGCTTGGAGGTAGCAGTCGAACCAAGCAAGGTAGAAGTCCCATGATTCAGAGGCTGGGGCAAATGGCGGTAGAGGCACGAGTGAAGCCATGGTTCCGATGCTGATGTGGAGGGCGATGGATGGAACACTATGCTCTAGCCAGAATGGTCAGCTCTGAATTGGTTCTGCTCCATGATTTCGCTCAGTGTTTCAGCTCTGTGATTCAGCTCAGCTCAGAGGGTGGCCGCTTCTGGCTGTGCTCTGATGTCCATTGATCCCATCCTTGTCGCCAGTGTTAAATAGTGGGTAGACATAGCAGACGATACAGCGATTTCTCCAAAGCAGCTCTTTATTTGTAAGCTGGAACAGAACTGAACAGCAAACAGCTCAGCCGTCCTACTTTTATAGGCAGCCGGCTGTCAACATTGTAGCAACAACAACCCAGGATTTCCCGCCTAAAATAACTGACGGGGACCTGAGTGAAAACTACATAACAATACTCCTGGTGGCCAGGGTGAGAACTGTTGGTTTGCAAGCCCCCTCCATAGAGGCTGGCCCCTCTCACTGTCCTCGGAGCTTGCCTACCAGTAACCTCCTCTGGCTGATATCCAGACAGACCAGGGAGATTTTGATAGGTGACATTTTCCCAAGCATAGGCAAAATGCACAACCCCCTCCCTCCTGCTTACGCAGGGGAAAGAAAATAAGTCAGAAATCTATTTACATGATGTTTATTCCTGACATTAGAGCACTAGAGAAAAACACTTCCTTTCAGTTCAGTTCTTCTAGCAAGTCTGACCAACTTCCTGCACATGCACAGGCTTTAAGTTACACTCTTCACAAAGACTTATCCAGCCTGTGAACGTCCTGGGAAATTCTTTCCCAGAGATAAGCGCATCATGTTGTGTCAACAATCTGGCTGTCTGCAGCGGTGATGTTTCCATATACTGACAAGAACTTCAATACATAACAGGGACAGAGGATGAGATGGCTGGACAGTGTTCTCGAAGCTACCAGCATGAGTTTGACCAAACTGCGGGAGGCAGAGGAAGACAGGAGTGCCTGGCGCGCTCTGGTCCAGGGGGTCACGAAGAGTCGGACACGACTAAACGACTAAACATCAACAACAATTGTTGTTGTTGTTGTTTATTGTTATTACTATTATTATTTGTAAGAAGTTCTTGTAGCAGAGGTGCTGGGCTGCTCTGATGCTTTCCCTTCTCCCTCCGCTGCTGAAAGTGTCCCAACCAGAAATAGGATGTTACTTTACTTCCCAAATTGTATCCGTTCTGTTTTGCAGCAAATAAGAGGAGGGAGCGGGACATGTGATCCCGGTTTAAATCCGTGCAATAGTCTTTCATAACAAGCAAAATAATTGGCGGACTGGAGGTCGTTCTGGAGGTCTGTACTTAACCTGAAACTGTCCTTAACCTGAAGCACCACTTTAGCTAATGGGGCCTCCTGCTGCTGCCGCGCCGCCGGAGCACAATTTCTGTTCTCATCCTGAAGCAAAGTTCTTAACCTGAGGTACTATTTCAGGGTTAGCAGAGTCTGTAACCTGAAGCGTATGTAACCCAAGGTACCGCTGTAACACAGTATACAAAGAACATAAGAACATAAAAAGAGGCGATCAATTAATTAAAATACATCTTAAATTTAAGGTAAAGGGACCCCTGACCATTAGGTCCAGTCGTGGCCGACTCGGGGGTTGCGGCGCTCATCTCACTTTATTGGCCAAGGGAGCCGGCGTACAGCTTCCGGGTCATGTGGCCAGCAGCGCACAGAAACACCGTTTACCTTCCTGCTGGAGCGGTACATATTTGTCTACTTGCACTTTGACATCCTGCTAGGTGGGCAGGAGCTGGGACCAAACAACAGGAGCTCACCCTGTCGCGGGGATTCGAACCATCGACCTTCTGATCGGCAAGTCCTAGGCTCTGTGGTTTAACCGACAGCATGGCAGTCCACGGGTAAAATTGAGAGTGGTTAATATTATCCAGGGCCAGCTGTTACCACTGGTATTATAAAGGACCTGTGAGCGGGTTAGGAGGCCTCTTTAATGCTTGTTCTTATACATAAAGAAAAGAATCAGACTTCAGAGGAGAGAGCTTGACACTGTTTGGAAAGCCTAGAGACTGAGCTGTCAAAGCGTTTGGCACCTGCTTGCCCTCAGGCTCAGACACTCGGGTTGCAAACGTGATCCGTGCAGGAGGCATGTTCGCAACCCGCAGCACTGCGCATGCGCAGGTCACAATTCGGCGCTTATGCGCAAAGCTCAAGTTAGCGCTTCTGCGCATGCATGAGTGCCGAAACCCGGAAGTAACCCTTTCCAGTACTTCCGGGTTTGGCACGGTGCGCAACCTGAAAACGCACCACCTGAAGTGTCTGTAATCCGAGGTATGACTGTACTAGGAACCTGACGGGAACGAGGTAACCTCTCTGGCCGGGAAGGATGGAGGACTAGAAATATGGGGCAATCTTAAAGTGAATTGCGGGTGGAAGGTAGGAGGCACCTTGAGGCTGGCATCTGCCTCAAAAGACAAAGGAATGCGCCTCTGGGATGGAGTCAAACCGCTGTGTTAGCAGCACCAAAGGGAACTCCCTGAGGCGCAAGTCTGGGCAGTGTGCGTGGAGGTCCTGGTCTGCCCAGACCAAAAGATCCTCGTCTCCCTTGTGAACCAAAAGAAAGCAGAGCAAGACGTTTGGCACCAGAGCAGTGACTACATTATTACATGAGCACTGCTCCACAAAATTTGATATTTTCATTTATATACATTCATTCGAAGTAAGATGGGTTTATGAAGCATTCTATATCCACCCACCACGCTGATGAAGAATTCTACAAAACACTAGTCAATATCCGGAATTACTGTTCAATGTTGGACATCATTGTTGAATACACAAAGCTTCACAGCTTGTCTTCCACTGTACAAAGTTTGGTACCTTGCTTCATTTAAAGATTTTCAGAGACTTTGAGAGAAAAGATTTCATTTTGAACTTTTTATGATTTGAAGGAATTCTATAAAGATTGTCTATTACGTATGTATATGGTCATCGTGTTGCCTAGACATTGTTGGCTGCAGGAGTTGCCAGAAGGGGGCGCACAAGGTGCCATCCCACTGCCTTGGGGACTCCATTCTGGATTTGCATAGGGTTTACTTCTTAGCCTTTTCTTCTCCAGAAGCTATCCCACAAGGCAGCAGAGATTTAGGATAAAAGTTTTCCTTCTGCTAGAAGTTTACCTCCTTCCCAGGTTTACAAGCCCCATCTGCCCCTTACTTCCCTCTACAGCACATTAAGAATCCGCCATTTTTGATCGTTGGACAAGTCCGTTGGAGCCTGTCTTCGCATGCAGGGGAAGTCCCTAACTCATAGAGGGTTTGAGACCCATCAGCTACCTGGTGGGACTAGGAGGCACAACCAGCACAAAAACACCCCAATCCCACAATAAACACTCATTGGGAAGCACATTAGGGAAAATGTGCTCAAGGATCTGTGGTTGCACAGAGGGGAGAAATGACGTTTGAAGAAGAGGATTGATGGACAAACATGTTTAAAATCACTGTCAAAATCCAAGAAGGGCTGTTGTGAGAGGAGGACGTATGTGTGGAGACTGAAGCTAATGATACTTCTGAAGCTGGGAAGGGGCAATGATTGACCCCCATGCTGGGCACTGAGCTGCAGGGTAGGAAGATGAGCTCTGTTGGGACGTGGGGTCTGTGATTTCAGCTCTCGTGACATCATATGCTGGAGACAGGTCTCTAGTAACACTTCTTTATTAACGCAACAAGACTGAAGACTGAGGAGGGGAGAGCTACATTTATAGGGACAGGGAACTAGCGAGAAAGGATACATTTTGGAGGGAACAATATCAGGCAATCACAGTCCTGCCTTTTGGAGGCCACCAATAAGACAGAGGATCCAAATACAGCCGCTTAAATGAACCAATAGTAGCTGTACCCTCTGGAACCAAAAGGCAGTTACTTTACCCTAATGCAAATACAGACAATAATAATACAGATATAAAATCCTTTGACTCAGTACACAACAAGCTCCTCAAGAAAAAGAGGCAATCGGCAAACAACCTTCGGCTGTTCAGCTTCAGCCAAGGGCCCTTGAGGCGACATGAACAAGGCGTCTGTGTTCTGATAAGGGAGCAGCTGTAAGCTCTTGAGATGAGCTCTGCCCCAAGGCCACAAGACAAAGGACGCAAAGATGGGAGGGGAAAGGAGGAATCACAAGCTCTTTTATTCGCAAGTGAAATATGGGGCTCTCGCCATAAGTGGCTTTCTGTTCTTCAAAGTGCTTGGTCTCATGTCAATTATGACATGAGTTATGTAAGTTATGACTTGCATTCAGAACAGCCTGTAGGCTTAATGAACCAGTACATCCAGTACAATGCTGCACAGCTCTGCTTCTCTCTGAAATTGTTCCGTCCAATTAACTGGCTTTAATATGGTGGGTACATTTCAAATCCCTTTCTCTGGGTATCTCAACTGCTGACCATTTAATATAATTGGGCCCAGCGCTTAAGTTTTCTTTCGGACGCCTAACAAATTATTGTTGGGTGTCCCAGGTTTCACTGAACGGTGAGTTCTGGGGGTAGAACTAGAAACGACAAAAAATCAAATCAAATTATTGGGTGAATAAAAATGGTTTGGACTGGTGCTGGAAAAACTGCAACATGGATGCTGGGTGAGACTTCTTTTGTGGGGGGTCAATTCCATAATTTGGGTGTCACCACTAGGGCTGAAAGGATCTGTCAATTTCAGCACTCTCAGCTTTTCATTATTCCAATCTTACATTCAGCTCTCCACATTAATGCTTGACATTTTAATGCAAATTGCTACATGTATTTCTCCTAATAGAATGCATTTTTTTAAAAAAACCTGCTAATATCTTTATCTTTCTCCTAACATATACAGTACATTTCTGTAAACTTTTCTGTAAAATTTGAATAAGTGCAAATTTGGATGGCGTGGTGTTCTTTGCTTCTCATATGGTTTCAGAAAGTGCAAATTGGATAGGTTGGGCTTTAAATGTGAACTGAATATAATTTATTTCCCATTGCTAGCCACTTTTATTGAGAAGGCCATCTCCTTTATGTCTGTACTGCATACCTCTTATAAAGGGGGCACCTGAATTTGGTCTGGAAGGTTTTGGTGAGGGGTAGGCAACCTAAGGCCCGTGGGCTGGATGCGGCCCAATCGCCTTCTCAATCTGGCCTGCGGACGGTCCGGGAATCAGTGTGTTTTTACATGAGTAAAATGTGTCCTTTTATTTAAAATGCATCTCTGGGTTATTTGTGGGGCACAGGAAATTGTTCTTTCCTCCCCCCCCAAAAAAAACATTGGCCAGGCCACGATATGGTCTGAGGGACGGCAGACCGGCCCACGGCTGAAAAAGGTTGCTTACCCCTGGTTCAGGTAGTGCAAAACGATGCTGCACAGTTGCATTCTAGGGCAAAGTTCTGATGACATGGTACACCTCTCCTGAAATTGGATTTTCACTACTGGGGTATAAAGCTCTATATTGTTGTTGTTGTTTAGTCGTTTAGTTGTGACTGACTCTTTGCGACCCCATGGACCAGAGCACGTCAGGCAGTCCTATCTTCCACTGCCTCCCGCAGTTTGGTCAGACTCATGTTTGTAGCTTCGAGAACACTGTGTAGCCTTATGAGGCTTTGCCCTCGGGTGGGAAAAATATTGCGCCCGGGAAAGGGAAAATGGGAGTCAACAGACACTCAAGGAATAGTTTCGGAGAAAAAGCTTTATTTCTACCATCCATGAACTGGTAGAAGGAGCAAGTGTGATAGTTCACAAACAAGCACGAGTTCACAGTCACGTGCACAGAGCATATATTCCCCTTCCAGTTCTCTCCTCTTTCTCCTCCTCTTCGAGAGTCCTGCCCCATGTTGAGTGAGTTTCCTGAGCATGAACAGAAAGCTCCTGTCTTGGGACTCTTCCCAGGAAAGGGGGGGTGAGAAGCCAAGGAGTTTCAGCATGTCCAAAGATGTTGCAACTGAATGAGATAAAAGTCAGTTCTCAGGCTTGAGTATTCTTGGCAATGACAGAGCCTATTCATTAGCCTTTTGAAGCCTTCTTGTACTAATAAAAGAATAACATTTTTCCTATGCATTTTGTGAGAAAAGCAGAGAAGAGCAGAGAAAAGCTGTTTTGGATTTTTAGAAGACAAAAGGAATTTTAGACAGTTTTGAGGCCTGGGGTGATTATTGAGGGGGGGGGGTGACTTCAGGCCTAGGTGGGGTCACCTGTCCTCACCTCCTTCAACTGTCCAACCATCTTGTCCTCTGTCGTCCCCTTCTTCTTGTGCCCTCAATCTTTCCCCACATCAGGGTCTTTTCCAGGGAGTCTTCTCTTCTCATGAGGTGGCCAAAGTATTGGAGCCTCAGCTTCACAATCTGTCCTTCCAGAATGGAATGTCCTTAAGAATGGATACGTTTGATCTTCTTGCAGTCCATGGGACTCTCAAGAGTCTCCTCCAGCACCATAATTCAAAAGCATCAATATACAGCCTTGTCGTACTCCTTTTCCAATTTTGAACCAATCAGTTGTTCCATATCCAGTTCTAACTGTAGCTTCTTGTCCCATATAGAGATTTCTCAGGAGACAGATGAGGTGATCAGGCACTCCCATTTCTTTAAGAACTTGCCATAGTTTGCTGTGGTCGACACAATCAAAGGCTTTTGCATAGTCAATGAAGCAGAAGTGGATGTCTTTCCGGAACTCTCTAGCTTTCTCCATAATCCAGCGCATGTTTGCAATTTGGTCTCTGGTTCCTCTGCCCCTTCGAAATCCAGCTTGCACTTCTGGGAGTTCTCGGTCCACATACTGCTTAAGCCTGCTTTGTAGAATTTTAAGCATAACCTTGCTAGCGTGTGAAATGAGTGCAAAACCTTGCTAGCGTGTGAAATGAGTGCAATTGTGCAGTAGTTGGAGCATTCTTTGGCACTGCCCTTCTTTGGGATTGGGATGTAGGCTGATCTTCTCCAATCCTCTGGCCACTGCTGAATTTTCAAAATTTGCTGGCATATTGAGTGTAGCACCTTAACAGCATCATCTTTTAAAATTTTAAATAGTTCAGCTGGAATATCATCACTTCCACTGGCCTTGTTATTAGCAGTGCTTTCTAAGGCCCATTTGACTTCACTCTCCAGGATGTCTGGCTCAAGGTCAGCAATCACACTACCTGGGGTATACGAGACATCCATTTCTTTCTGGTATAGTGAGGCATCTAATCATAAGCCTGCATTTTTATCAAAGCTTATATATTTCGATCAGGGCCTGTATCTTAAAAAGCTTAAAGATTTTCAAATGTTTATGCCAGGCAGAAGACCAGCTGCCTAAGAACCTTGGCAATGTTTTTCCTCCTAGACAAGGGGGCCCCCTGATTTATAGCAGAAAACAATTCTCAAAGTCAAAAAGGGAATTACAGGCTGAGAGCCAAGGTTACACTGACCCTACATATTACAGAAGATAAAAAAGCAGAGATAAACATAATTAAGAGTTGATAAATAGTAAAATAAAACCATGTGCCTCCCATTAAACTTGAGCCATATTTTCCTAAGGTTAAAAGGTCAAGAGCAAATTGAAAAGCAACTGGTCTGGCTGGCAGAAAGGGAGGGAAGTCTTTTTCTAAAGTTGTTTCTTTCTTAAACTGAGATCCTTTTAAGATTTCTTTTCTTTTTAGAAGGTTATTTATGATAATGTATTAAATATATTGGCTTAAATGTAATTATGCAAAGGATTTAGAAACTAAGAAATGTTAAATCCTTATGCTAGATTCTTATTTCATATAGTTGGAAGAGATCACAGGGGCCATCAGCCACCAGCCCAGCCCCCCTGCCAAGCAGGAAACATCATTAGAGCACACATATGGTTGTCAGGCCTTTGTTTAGAGACCTCCAAAAGAAGGAGATCTTTCAATGATGATGTGAACTTAAGATCCTTGACATCTGTCTAAGATAAAAAGTTAAGATTAACCATCTGTTTTGGAAGGCAAGAGGGCAAGAGGTGAGCTGGTAATTAAGGTTCCTTGTTGAGACAAGTGTAAGATATATTACTACTTATTTGTCATTTATAGATAGAAGAATATATAGCTTTTTGTTTCCCATAAAAGGGAAGGGAAATGGGTGTATCTTTTGTGATTGGTTCTAGCAAACAGCCAATAGGAATTTCAACCAGGCTGATTGGACAGAGGTAGCCACAGGAGGAGCAAGGGGGCTGGATTAAGGAAATATAAGTGCTGGCCAGAATGGCAGGAGGCCAGGCCAGAGCTTGGTAACCATATACCACTGTGCCTCATATTTATTTGTCCGACAAATAAATTATTATTTTAATTTCTCTATTGCTGCGTTGAATATTTCATTCCAGCTAAGCGTTAACCACAAGCAGGGTGCTACAATAGTTCCTCTGTGTATTCTTGCCACCTCTTCTTGGTGTCTTCTGCTTCTGTTAGGTCCTTTCCACTTTTGTCTTTTATTATGGTAATCTTTGTATGAAATGTTCCTTTCATATCTCCTGGAGCAGGAACCAGCAAGCCACTCCAGTATCCCTGCCAAGAAAACTCCATGGACAAAGACAACAGGCATATAAAAGCTCTATATAATATCCTCCAATATTCCTCAGATGATAATGGGGACATTTCTCACTTCCCAACAACTGATCCTCCTATACATATGGGACATAGACCCTCCACTGTCCTGTAGCAGCCACTGTCTCTTGGCCTAACCTGCCTCACAGGCTTGTTTTTCTTGGGATTCAGTGAAGAGGGGGAGAGAACCATTAGAGAAGTGCAGTAAATATATATATATATATATTTTATGTTAATGTGTTATACATTTGATGTCAGCCGCTCTGAGCCCGGCTTTGGCTGGGGAGGGTGGGATATAAATAAAATTTATTATTATTATTATTATGAATGGACAAGACTAACTCAGTGCAGTAAGACTCTGTAGCAAACAGCCCATCATCATGCAATTTCCTTAGTAACTTTCTCAATTTACTTTTTTACATATATCCTGGGAGATGGGAAAAGGCTTTGTTTAGGAGGCAGGAAGGAAATAATGGCCCTGCCCCTTTAAGAAAGGATGGACCTAAGGAAGAGATTGGTTCCGCATCAGGGAATAGACAAGGGAGGCAGCAAGTTAGAAAAGAGACACCATGGCCAATGAGGTGGAAGGCGCTGCCCCAGAGGGCGGGATAGCTACATAATATATACGGTTGGTCCTTTAGCCAATAGAAGAACGTAGCCGGTGAGAAGGGCGGGATCAACTGCAAACGTTACCCAATAGGAGGGAGCTGAGGCGTGGCTTTGCAACCAGCTACCAATCATGAGAGATTGGAGGAAAGCCTTAAGTTTCCGAGAGGATGCGTGGGTCGCGTAGTTTTGCCGGCGGCGCGCCCAATCGGGGAATAGCTCCGGGATTGGGAGGAGGCGGGGTTGCATATCGAGCCAATAAGCAAGAAGGAGGCATGGCCGAGGCCTTATATGGGCAGTGCGAGCGCCGAGCTGCTTGGAGGAGGAGGAGGCGGGCGTTCCAAATCGGGCCAATAAGCAGTCGCAGACCTTCATTTGGGGGCGGGGCGAGGGAAGGCGCGGCTTATGTGTCGGGGCAGCGGCGGCAGCAGCAGCAGCGGCAGGCGACGGCGGGGGTTGATGACGACACCGGCGGGGGCGGGGCGTGCGGTGGAACTTGCGCGCTGAGGTCACTGGCCGAGCGGCGGCGCCGTCACAAAAGGAAGCGGCGGCCGCGGCGCTGCTGCTGCTGGCGGCCGTGTGTGTGTGTGTGTGTGTGCGCGTGCGCGCGCGTCTGTCCGCCCGTCCGTCTGTCCCCGTGTGGAGAGAGCGCCCAGGGAGGCAGGCGAGGCCGAGGCCTGAGGGTCCGTCAGTTCGTCCGTCCGTCCGGCGGGCGGCTGGCCGACCGACCGACCGGCCTAGCGGGCCCCGCTTCTCCCCGTCACCGAGTCCCGAGGCGTCTGAGGAGAAGCCTTCCTCGCAGGCCTCCCTCACCCTCCTCCTCCTCCTCCTCCCCTCAGAGGCCTCCGGGCCCAGGCCTGGCCGGAGCCCCCGCAGGCCTTGCCTCCGCCGCCGCCGCGGAGCCCCTCTCCGGAGGAGGAGGAGGAGGAGGAGGAGGCCTCGCGACGAGGAGCCGCCCCCGCCGCTGAGGGAGGCCGACGAGGCGGGCGGGCGGGGGATCCGGATCCCGGGGGGCGGGCGGGGGCCCCGGGGCGGGCGGGCGGGCGGCGGAGGGGGGCGGCAGCTGCAGGGGGTCTCCGCGGGCCGGCCGGCCCTGACTGCCCCTCGGCGGCTCGCCCGCCCGCCCCGCCGCCCCTCCGCCGCCCTCGCCCTCGCCCTCGCCCGCCGCCGCCGCCGCCGCGATGGCCCAGCAGCAGGTGAGCAGCTCGCAGAAGGCGCTGATGCTGGAGCTGAAGGGGCTGCAGGAGGAGCCCGTCGAGGGCTTCCGCATCACCCTGGTGGACGAGTCCGACCTCTACAACTGGGAGGTGGCCATCTTCGGGCCGCCCAACACCCTCTACGAGGGAGGCTACTTCAAGGTGAGCGGGACCCCTTCTTCCCCGGCGAGGGGGGTGGGCACACATATAGCCCCCTCGCCCGCCCAGTCTTGCCTACGCCCCCCCCCATCCACCCACAGGAGTCCTAACTGGGACACAGTCCCCTAGGCATAGCTGTCAACTTTGCCCTTTTCTTGCGAGGAATCCTATTCGGAATAAGGGAATTTCCCTTAAAAAAGGGAAACGTTGACAGCTATGCCCCTAGGTGAGCGGAGGGGGTCACTTCTGTGCCCCCTCCACCTCTGGAGCACAAGTGGTGCTAGAAAGTGCCTTGTATTCAAAACCTTCTGTAGGAGCTCCTGTGAAGTTGCCCTGATAAGTTCTTTTTTTATATTTGAGGATGATGTGTCCACCCCCTTTTTTGCAGCATGCTCTGTTATGTAAGCAGCAGCAGTGAATTTCTTCTAGGTTAGAACTAACTCGCTGCTCTAAACGGAGCCTTTGCCAGCACCGCAGCCATGATCCCACACACCTTCTCTCTCCTGTTCAAAATTGCCCCTCCCCCCCCAAATTGCTCTACATCTTTCTGTTTTTTTCAACAATACTGCCACTGTTTATGCTTCTTTGTCTGCAGAAATCTCCTGCTGACACTTGGGGATTCTACCTTCACTACTCTCTCCTTTATGCTTCAGATTTCTTTGAGCATCTCAGGTCCTGCCTATTTTCTCCTTCTCATGTGAAAACCTCCATATTTCTATAACTTGTCTCTATGTAGGGTAGTCTCCTAGGACGCATTCTGTTCTTTCCCACTAAAAAGCACTTTCTCAGTAGATGCAGGGCAGTAGAGTACCCAGACATTGCTCCCTGTCACTGCCATTCATCTAAGGGCAACTCTTTTCTCTTGCTCACACATCCCTAAGGATTGATTTAGCTTCTCCATAATCTTGAACCCCTGCCCCTAATCACTAAACACTGTCTGGCTCCCCTGTTTTATTTTTCCCCATTTGCATGGCAGTGTGAGAGGTGGCGTTTTTTATCTGTTGTCTTGGTTCTCTGCCCACCCCCTTTATCGCCCCTTTCACCATCTTCATAATTTGTGGGCTATAGCTCCTCTTAGAGTATTTAGAACAGTGGCATATAATGTCCTATGTATGTGCCACCTCATGATTCTGGAAGCACAAAATAGTGTTGGGCACAGTCTCCTCACATAGTCCAACACCTCAACCAGAAGTAAAGTCCCTTTCCCCTCAGTTCTTATGTCAAACTCTTAAAGGACATATGAAAACCATGGGGGAAATGTTGAGGGGGCATTCCCTCCTACATACTAAGTAGTTTCACCAAGTGTAAGAAAACTGTCATCGTTCAAGGCTGAGCGGGAAAGTATTCCCATATCATCCTTGCCACATTGTGCTATTTACCCTGTACTCCGGTGTAGAGAGAGACAGTGTGCTTAGTTCCAGTGGGTGTTGCGTGAATTTTACTATAACCCATGTACCAGGCCTACATGCAGATCTCTGAAACTGGAGTTTTACCTTTGAGGAAGTTTTAAACATTGTATTTCTTAAGGGAAAACAATTGAGCACATTTAATTTTGAAGGGAAGGGATAACTGGGTTTTTGTCTAATGCTGTATAGTTGTAATGGCTATATTTCAGACATCTCCTGTTAGACCTTCAATAAAAAGTTATTTCCACTGGTGCCCTGAGTACCATTAAAACCTGCAAGTTAAAATCTGAGTAACCTGGATCCACCTTTTATTGTATTCAGCCAGATAGGGTTGGAACGTGTTGGATGCAGCATCTGCAGTTAACTGTAAAATGAATGTGAATGAGCTGTTAAGGGTCCTTTGCAAATTCTAGTAACAGATACTGAGCCTCAGCTGGGAGCTTTGTATATTGGGAGTGTGTGGCGCTGTGGTTGGAAGCCCTGAGCCTCTTTCTTGGGCGGTTTGAATCTGTGCGATGGGGTGAGCTCTGGGGTATTGCTCTGTCCCAAATGGTGTATTGCTCTGTCCCAGTTCCTGCCAACCTAGCAGTTCGAAAGCACACCAGTGCGAGTAGATAAATCAGTACCACTGTGGCAGGAAGGTAAACTGTGTTTCCATGCACTCTGGCACTCATCATGGTGTCCCGTAGCACCAGAAGCGGTATAGTCCTGCTGGCCACACGATCCGGAAAACTGTCTGTGGACAAATGCTGGCTCCCTTGTCCTGAAGCGAGATGAGCGCTGCACCCCATAATCGCCTTTGACTGGACTTAACCATCCAGGGGTCCTTTACCTTTTACCTTATATTTGGGATACCTTGGATATCTTTGAGCTGTAGAACAGTTAAATGCTCAACATGCTTGGTTGTTGAGATCCCTAAGTACACAAAGCAACATGGCCAACTTCACGAAACTAAGAATTTTCTTAAGTGCCTCTTTCCTTTGACGCAAGCCTTGCTTAATTCAGTGGGACCTAATTCTAGTAAGTGTGCTTAGGTCTGAAACCTCAATTGTATCAGTGTTAACTTGATAGAAATCTTTTCTCCTGTTTCCTTTCTCCCAGCTGTGTAGGAGACTAGGTATACAAGCATTCCCCATTCAGGAAAAGGCATACCCTGCTTTGCACTATCCATAGCCTCATTTAAAAAGTGACTAGCCTTTAATTTTGTCTGGCTCTTCTAAGCAGCCATGGCATATTTTAATAACATTGTTACTTAACATTGGCTTTGAATAAACTAATCATGAGAGGAGAACTCTGGAGTTTATTTTAAAAGGTAACATATTCTCATTGGCTTATCTTTACAGTTCTACGAAATGCTTTGAATAATTGATCATTAAATGGCAAATTTCATTATCACCCCTTGTTTGTTTACATCATTTGATATTCAGATATTTTGTTGCCTAGAGAATTGTCATATTTTCAGTCATAAGACTTTTGGCACTAGAGAGCAAAAAACGGTGGTGAGTGGAATGACATCCCATTACCAAGGAGGATACATTTGGAAAGAAGTAGGTTGGGACACGATGCTGTTCAAGATCAGATACGTGTAAACATTTGGAATTTTATCACCTTTCACCACAACCCAGCACATTCCCAAAACGTTGTTCCGCTAGCCTCTGTACATGAGACAGAATGATAACCAAAGTGTACTATCTCAGAACTGTAGAAGTAGGCATCCTGGAGGGAGCAGGAAGCAAATGGTTACCCTATGGTGGTTGTGAAGACAGAAATGGCATGGGGAGAACTCATGCATGCTGCACTGATCACTTCAGAGAGAGGACAGCATAGAAGCAAAGAGCAGCTTTTTTAAAAGGCAGAATTTTGATTCTTGTATCCCAAATACAAAACTGGTTGGGTGGAATCTTATGGGTAAAATTGTGCATTGCAAGGTGGATGAATTTGTTAATCCTCCAGGTTAAAGTATGTGTTAAGAATATAACTGCCCTGAATGAAACCAATAGCTATCAAGTAAATACTTCTGGAAAGGTTGTAAATGGGATGGGATGTATGTGATCATCCCCCGTTTTGTGTGCAGCATCTGCCAGTCAAATTTTTCATTGTCTAGAGGATTTTTTTAATTAGATAACTTAATAATTGAATTAAATAAAATGCTAGCTCTGCCTGGAGGTTCCAATTAGCTGTCAATGATGCTAGCTATTGATATACTGTAATAATCGTCCATCTTTAACAAGATGCATACCCTATTCTGTGACTACTGAGGTAGGAGTTTAAGTGAATTTATCAAAAGGTTTTTGGAAGTACAAATATTTGCTGGATTACTTTATACAAATGGTTGATGAGGTCAGAGGCCATGTCAATACTATCTTAGCAAGCCATGTTTAACAGTTTCTGCCCCTAAAGATATTTGCCACCAAGTTACCAGGGAAATTGGGAAAGGGAATGCTGTTGCTTCTTCAGTATCCAAAAGGATCCTTTGGAGAAACAGTTCTGGAGTTCTTACAGTAGGTAGAAATTAAGGATTAATGGGCACCTCTGTAATTGTTTACTTTTGAAGGAAAATATGTGTTCACTTTCATGGGATTTAGAAAGTTTTAGAGATGTCTTGGACGTCAGGTTCCGACTATGGAAATAAACAGATGCGTTGGTGCTGTGAGCTAGTTGGGAAATAGCACGGTATTGAGTGAATTGTAGGGCAGCATTTGTAGCACAAACCGAAGGGACTTTGTCCTAAGAGTCAAAGAGAGAGATTTTAGTGGAGACTCATTTGAGTTGGACCTGTGCAATAGACTACTGTCAAACATTGTGCTGCAACAAACTAGTCTTTAACAGACTCCAAAACTTTGCTGCTAATGGAGGCTCATGCCAGCTGGGTTAAGGAATGCTGGTCTGCTTAGTGCCTGAACATCTGTGGTGTCTCTTCCATTTGGTTTTGTTATCCTGTTCCTATTTACTGCCTTGCCATTTGTTTGTTTGGATGTGGCCTTAATACTGCTGTTCCATTAAATTGCCAAATCCTTCCCGCCTACTTTCCCGCACCCTTGAATTGGAACAAAGGGGCCAGGTGGGGTTTTTGAAACTAAGCTTCCCCCTCTTTATTATTTCAGTTTAAGCACAGCAGGCCCTTCTGTTTTCCCAAAAATCTACTGTTCCTCACTCCCACTATCACACAAGAGGGTTTCACACATATAGCTCCATTACACTAATTTAAACTTTGCTGTTTTCATCTCTTTCCTGGTCTGCCCTGTGCCTTGAGAGCATTTATCTGTCTGGGACTTGGTAGCCTCTTTTGCCCTTGTAAGTGTGTCATGGTGACAGAACTGCTTCTACGCCCATCCCAGTTCTAATCTGCATGGATTTGACCTCACATATGAAACTGCCCTCTGCTTAGGCAGACCATTAGTCCATTTTGCTTTGAATACTTACTCTAAAAGCAGTAGCTCTCAAAAGACCTCAAGAAATAGCTCTCCTACTAGCTGAATGTCTGCTTTAACTGGAAATGGTGACTTGCGTGTAGCAACGGGCTTTAGAAGAGGATTAGAGAAATTAATGCAGGGTAAGGCTATCAATGGCTACTAGCCACAAGGGCTGTGTTTTTCCTCCGCTGCTGGAGGCAACGTGCCTCTCGGTGCTGGAAATCACTGCTGCACTCAGCTTTCCATAGGCACCTGGCTGGCCACTGGGAGAACAGGATGCTGGGCCAGATGTATCTTTAGTTTGATCCAGCAGAGCTGCTCTAATGAATCTGGCAGCTTGTGTGCACAAAGCATGTGTTTTGCCTCAGAGGACTTAGCTTCCATGTGCGCCATAGAATCATAGAATCATGATACTGTAGAGTTGGAAGAGACCCTGAGGATCATCTAGTCCAACCCCCTGCAATGCAGAAATATGCGGCTGTCTCATATGGGGAGCGAACCTGCAACCTTGGCATTATCAGAACCATGTTCTTACCAACTGAGGTATCCAGGCTTCTTGTGAAGTGTTACGTTACAGTGGCTGGATGTGGATTGTCTGACTGCTGGGGGCAATGGCAGCTAGTAGCAATTCCCAGTTCTGATAACTACATGGGGGCTCTGTCAAATAGAATGCTTGCGGTAGAGCCTTAAGCATTTATTGAGTGAGGAAGCTAGTAGAATAGAAACCTGCCACTTGCCCAGAAGCAATTATCAGTTGCCACAGAAGGCCTGGCAAGTGGCAATGTGCCAGGAGGATTTGGCTGATGGCTGGTGATCAAGCATGGGTTGGATATGCATTTCCACTCCCAGTCTCCCAAATTCCCGGTACCAGCTTTTAAAGGTGCTGCTGCTGTGGCAGAAGCCTCTTACACCAACTGCCCTATCTATAAATTCCAATTTGCCCCAGTGAACAAACTGGCTGTATTCGAAAACTCTCTCCTAAAGTCTACAAAGAAATGGCAGCAAGGCCTGAATAATTGCTTGGTTCTTGCTCCAGAGCTAGGGATGTCAGTGTGCCACTTGGCATTTGATAAAGCTTTCCCCCAATTAGCACTTCAAGCTGTGGGTGACAAGAGCTGCATGTTTCCCTAGGGAGAAGGCTATGCTGACCTCTACATTGCCAAAAAATTCTATGCAGAGGCAGTTTCCTCTGTTAGGGAGGAACACCTTGCCTGCACTTGAAAGAAGTCAAAAGCTTTACCTCTTGGCGCCTCTGTTATACACTGCCCCTTAATGGAGAACTAAGAGCAGAAGGGGCAGCTTCTGTGCTGCTGTTCCTTTGTGCCTCATCATGGGTAAGTTTGCAATTCAGAACCCTTTAAGCTCTTGAGGATTAATGAGAGATGACTGGTGACAAAGTTTTATGCATGAATGGAAGGGAAACTTGGAGATGGCTACTTGAAATGTAATCTGGGCTCTGGCACAATATGCCTAGATGTTTGCTGTGCCATAAAATCACCAAGCAAGCTAGCTAGATGCCTACTGGCCTGCCCTAGTCCAGAAAAACAAAGAAAGAACCCTTGCCTCCTGTCCTCGCTTACTTTAGCTCCTTTAAAGTGAGTTAGTGGCAATAGCTCCTTGACATTTGTAGCCTGCCTGGAAAACCTTGTGGTGGGGATAAACTTTAGGAAAATCTTAACCTTCCAACACTCACTGACACACTGGGTAGAACACATGATCTTCTGCAATGGCAACTCCTCAGAAACCAAAACAAATGCAAAAAAAACCCCACACAGCCAACCCCTTTTGGCAAACACTTCCTCTAGTTTAGGATCTTACTTGTATCTTACCTTTTTCCGCATTATGTTGCAATTTAAGTCTGCCTTGCTTAAAGCAAGAGCTAACATCTTGATCACAAAACCTCTCCAGACACAGTATTAAAGGAGCAAGTGCAGTAAATTTGAACATGTTTTTGCTATCAAAACAATGAATTCTTTGTAGCTCAGTGGCAGTGCAGAGTCTGGTTAGCAGCTGGGTCCTTGTGTTGAAGGCATAAAAAGAGTGCTCCATGCTTTGTAGGGGCCCCCAACTGCCTTAAGAACCTAGCTTTTAAAAATGTTTAATATCTAACTTGCTTTAAATACACGTTTGAAAAGCACTACTTGCCTTGAACACTGGTAAAAGAGAGAAGCTCTCTTCAAATGGGGATGGAGTTTGAATTGCTGCTTCTGTTGGAGTGCCGCAAGTGACAAGCACGGGCAGTGTTCATGGGCTTGGGACTTTCGTGGTTTTATTTGCAAGGCTGCTTCCTACAATACTCCCTTTAGACAACGTTAGAAACTGGGATATAAAGGCTACTTGCTACATGGCACCCTGAACCTGGGTTTCAGGCGCAAAAAACAGTGTTAGACTCAGATAATAGAATTTAGGTGCCAAATGGCTCCTTAAACCAAGGTTACAGTTGCCAAAATGGAATGTGTAGTTGCCATTTTGGAGCAAGACGGCTCTAAAGTCTTGTTTTTCAAATGATGGACTGACTGATTGATTCTCAGTTAAACTTCTGGCTAGTTCAGATGACAACCTTGAGCTAGGTTATGAACTTTGAGAGCTTAAAGAATTATTATTAGTTTTTTATTTATTGAATTTATATACTGCCCTATACCTGGAGGTCTCAGGGCGGTTCACAGAGAAGATCAACATAAAAACCACAATATATATAATCAAAATAAAAACAACCCAATAACAACCCCCTTCCGCAAAAGAGCCACATTTTAAAAAGGACATAGGGCAAAGAAGAAAAGTCACTTTATCCAGGGACTGTCCATATATAGAGAGAGACCATTCATAACGTAAGGATATTCTTCACAACTGTGAACAGGGCGGTGAGGTGGGGTAAGTGAAGACACGCTACAACAATTACATATAACATTGTTCTCTGCTCCTGCTCAGGTTACACAGAAAAAAAGGATTTTGGTTCCTGAAATTCATCCTGATTGTGCAGATAACTGATAAAATTCTACAGGATCTTGTCCAAGTTAACTGTCCAAGTTGCTCAAATCACTTGCAGGCACTTCAGTCACGGGGCAGTGGGGAGTGTCCTTCTGTTTGTGGGGTTTGTTTCCTGGGCCTACAAAATGTGCTATGGTGAGTTTTACTCAAAACTCCAGAATTGGGAAGACTAATTTGATTGTAAACCCGAAGGACTAAAATACATTTAACTACGGGGAATATTAAAGCACGGAGTATACACTGCTGTTACTTTTTCATTTTTTGGCTGGGACCTGTCACATGAGCAACCTTACATCTCGCATACTATTTGGGGGGGGATGAAGGGGGTGTGGATAAACATTCCAAGGTTTCGTGATCGTAACAGGATTATTCAAATATTGGCATCTGTTGAGGAGGTCTGCCTTGTAAGCCTTTCTAAGGGTTGGGCGAGACAGGTGGCTCTGTTGGCTGCCTTCCCTTTGCCGTTGACCTGGAAGCCAGATTATGCGAGACTGCGGAGTGCTTTAAGGTCGTCTATCAGAGCGCACTGCAGCACCACATAATCCCTTTCCCCGGACCACGAGGAGCAGAAAGCAAAACAGGCTGCCTCCTTGGCACTGTCAGTATTTGGTTTGGTACGTGTGGCATATGGCTCAAAGCATTACTCCCTCTCCCCAAGCCAGTCAGGAGAAGTAATATAAGCTGCAAGCTCAGACTATGTATGTCTAGTGTAAATCTAAGTGCTTCTGCCTGTGGAACACACTGTGGCTTTAAAGGTACACTGAGATTTTAAAAAAGCAGTGCAAATGCTCAGGTAAAAAGTAATAAAATAAGGGGTCAGTCAGACAGTGTTTCTCACCCCTCTGTAGCATGACTTTTGGAGTGGCTGGAGTCAGACTGCAGGGCAAGTGTTTGTTGCACTATCTGGTCTCCTGCTTAGCATTTGCCTCCCCTTCTTTCCCCTCTTAGTAGGTTGTAGGTGCAAGATTGCATGTACCGATAATAACACTGGCATCTTGGAAAGGTTGGAGTTGCTGGGAAATGAAACTTGATCCACCGCATTGTCCCCCAGGGAATTGTAGTCCTCTACAGCAGCAAGGCTGGAAGAAGCCCAAGATTGAGCCCAACTCCATACAGCTCACTAGAGAGGATCATATGCTACAGCTGCTCAATTCTAGGCAGCTGGGAGACTGAGACTTGACCCTGGCCATGGCAGCAGGGCTTTCAGCCTGAATCCGAGGGCCACCATTTGCTTTCCTGTCCACCAGTGCTATGTTGCCAGAATTGTCTCTGCCCTTTCTTTGCAGATCTTGGTGGCAGCGTGTGACTAGGGTAGGACAATACTGATGTCTACAGTCCTTTTGGGAAGGGTAATAGCTCAGTGGTCATGCCAAAGGTACTGGGTTCAACTTCTGACATATCCAGGAAAGACAGGGAAGGTCCCCTGTCTGAAAATCTGGATAATCGTTGTTAGCTAGTGTAGACTAGGCTGGGGGCCCCTGTGTTTTTGCTTGGATGGAATGTTCTCAATACAGTGGTACCTCTGGTACGTTCCGGAGCCCCATTCGCATCCTGAAGTGAACACAACCCGCGTCTGTGCGTGCGCGGGTCATGACTCACAGCTTCCGCGCATGCACGCGACATCATTTTGAGCATCTGCGCATGCGCGAGCGGCGAAACCCGGAAGTAACACGTTTCGTTACTTCCGGGTCGCCGCAGAGTGTAACCTGAAAATGCTCAACCCGAAGCTACTTCAACCTGAGGTGTGACTGTAATGCCTTTTGCAGATGTGGCTAGAGAGAGGTGTGCGTATAGTAACTAGGCTTTTACACAAAAGCAAAATGTATTTTGCTCCATCCACTTGAACCTCTGCTCCTTTTCCACCACTGGCATTTTGCCCTGAAAGGAATGCAGCCCTGGGTAGACACAAGTTCCTCACCCCTGGTGTAGGTAGGCAACATTAGTTTTAACGTTGTAACCTATCCTGGGACCTTAGGGTGAAGGGTGGGTAAAGAAGAAGAATGGCCAGTGGTATTTTCTTGGTGCAAGGCAGCTTCCTGTTCTCTAAATAAATATTGCACATGTGCAGCATGCCCCAATTTCATGTTTCTCATCTGTAGATGCGTCTTCCCTGTAAGATGCAAAACTTACCTATTAGGTTGGTTTTGATCCCCGTGTGAACTGTATTCTGCAGTCCCAACCACACAAGATTGAACTCCTAAGGACACCTACATCGCATGGACAGCTGAGTAATTTTGTTAGCAGTGCAAAAGGGAGGTGTACTGCAAGTTTCTGGCTCACCAAATGGCTCATAAGGCTCATGCTGCTGTTTTAAGCACAAATAGTAAAACCATGAGACAACTCAAATCTGTGGTGGAATAGTCAGCAGCTTTCCTAAAATCACCCATAATCCGGGCTGTTGATTGCCCCTGATTATCACTATTATTATTTCACGTTTTGGGGAGGGAAAGTGAAACTCAAAATGACTTTCACGTTTCTATCAAGGTCAGCTGTGACTTCAAAACAAAACAAATTCCTTCCAGTAGCACCTTAAAGACCAACTAAGTCAGTTCTTGGTATGAGCTTTCGTGTGCATGCACACTTCTTCAGATACTTCAGTGTGTATCTGAAGAAGTGTGCATGCACACGAAAGCTCATACCAAGAACTGACTTAGTTGGTCTTTAAGGTGCTACTGGAAGGAATTTGTTTTGTTTTGACTATGGCAGACCAACACGGCTACCTATCTGTAGCTGTGACTTTGTTAAGTTTCATTGTCAGTCTAACACAGCCCAGTGTTTAAAATTAAAACCAGTTTAAAATTAACACAGATGCTTGGTGTTTTGAGGGAGGATCCTCTCATTGCAAGGAGGTCCCATTTGAGCTACTTATACCCAGGATGTGAATATTCTGCCTTCAAACTTGGTTACTTCAAGAAACCCAGACTTGGTGTATCTTTATTATACACAAGTATGTGCACAAGCTGCCTTGAAGTGTTCCAGACTACTTTTTCTCCAGGATTGCATGTATGGGGTTGTCCCATATTTCTCAGCCTGAGATTGTCAGTGGGGTGGAAGACTTCTTTGGGACCTGGAATAGACCTTTCTACCCTTACTGGTGCTTGAATTTGAATTTGAATTTTATTATTTCGGTCACAGACCAGTTGCAGCCCATGTACAATATCAAGGAAGTCATAAACACGATAGGGACACATTCTTACTGGTGCTTCATCTGTGGAACTCCCTCCCCCTGGAACCTCAAATAGTGATGACATCAATGGAAACTTACTTTTTTCCTCTAGTTTTGGGAAGCCCTGGTTTTAAGGTAGCTTTGCTTTTTTATTATTATTATAGCACTGATCTGTGGTTTTATTATTTGGTGTCTTAGTGTTGATTTGTTTAATCGTACTAGTGCTTGGAAGCACAGGTGACCTCTGCCTCTGAATACCTTTTAACAGCTTAGACTGGTTTACCAGCTGTGACCCCATGTGACCTATCCATACAGATAGGCTTGCTACAGTTATCTCTACTCCAGTAACCTCCTTTTTTATTATTTCAATGTGCTGTGTGCGGGGCTGCCTTTTAAAGCTGTCCAGACAACTGAAGTGAGTCTATAACAGGGCAGCAAGATTAAATGGGATTGGCCACTCACAGGCATATTCTTCCTCTGCTTTAAAACAAAACAAATTCCTTCCAGTAGCACCAGGTGCTACTGGAAGGAATTTGTTTTGTTTTGACTATGGCAGACCAACACGGCTACCTATCTGTAACTTCCTCTGCTTTGTCACCTTGCACTGACAGTCCACTTCCAGGCCTAATAAGAGTGTTACAACTCGCCTTTAAGTTCTAAATGGTAAGAGGTTATCTTGAGACTTTTCTCAGCCTTTCTCTGGGTGTCCCTGCCAAATGAGGTGAGGTGGGTGGCTGCAACCAAGAGGACCATTTTGGTTATGACACCCGGGGTTTGAGATGTCCTCCCACAACAGGCTCACCTGGCAGCTATGCTGTGGTCCTTTTGACACCGGGTGCAGTTATGTGGTGACCTATGGCTTCACTTGCTCTCACCTGATGTCATTTGGCATCAGGTGAGTATGGCCAGTCAGAATCTGCGGTCTGGGCCTAACTTGGCCTGTGGGGCAAAGCTTCCCTGATCTAGTGAGTGGCCCTTCTCTTTCATGCCAGAAGTGATGTTAAGACACTCCTGATTACAGTGGTGCCTCGCAAGATGAAGAGAATCCATTCCGCGAGTCTCTTCGTCTTGTGGTTTTTTCGTCTTTCGAAGCAACCCTATTAGCGGATTAGTGCTCTTAGCGGCTCTAAGTGGCTATTAGCGGCTTAGAAAAAAGGGGGGAAGCGAAAAAAATTGCAAGACTCGCAAGACGTTTTCGTCTTGCGAAGCAAGCCCATAGGGAAATTCTTCTTGCGAAGCGCCTCGAAAAACGGAAAACCCTTCCGTCTAGCGGGTTTTTCGTCTTGCATTCGTCTTGCATCCGTCTTGCGGGGCACCACTGTACAAAGCTCTCTAATGACATCTATCTGTCCTTAGAAGCATGAAGAAGTAGCATCGCTTTTTGCTAGTCTAAAACCCAAAGTGGATGCTCTTATCTTCATTGAACTTTTTTTCTTGGATGCACAAAGCAAGTGCAGTTTTGTCATTTCTCTAACTTGCTGGGAACTGTTCAAAGCCACTCTAACTTTGCCCAAGTTAGTGAGATGTAGGGAAGTGATCTGTGTAAACAGCTACAAGTTTAATTTCAAAAACCTATTAGGTGTTCCTTTAATTCTTTCCTCCAGTGCGTTTTGTGTTGCAGTACATGCACTATTAGCAAAAACCATTTAGAATCCTCTGTACCTAGCACTTTAGTGTGGGAATTGGTGGACTTAAGAGCCGCATGCTTCCATGCACTGAAAGAAGGCTTGGGGGTAGTGAGATTGCATGAGCTAGCTTGCCGTCCATGCTGCATGTGAAGGTATTCTAATGTACACCTGTGGAGCTCTTCCATGTGAGGGATGATTCTGGTGCATTTGGGGTCTACCTCACATAAACAGCTCTACACGCATGCATAAGGCCCCCTTGTGTGTTCTTTTCAGTGTGTGGGATTTGGATTGTTGGAGCCCTTGCCTTTACATACCTCTCAGAATCAGCCAGTTTAGGCAGTAGAGGCTTGTAAGTGAAATGCTCTTGAGTTCTGTTTGTGTAGGTAGATAGGGAGGTGATGCAACTCCTAGGATTGTATGTGGATCCTGCTTTGTAAAGATTCTTGCAGGAGTGTTTATGAAACCAAGCAATGGTGCATGCAAAAGTTAATCCAACCACATGCGAAAAACACTAAGGATTGGCCGGTCATTTGTTAGATGGGATGGTAAAACTCTTTGTGAAGAGGAATTGAAATACATTTCTAACCAAGAATTGTCTTGTGTCTAGGAGCAAAGCAGATATTGTAACCTCTCTCTTCTTCCCCCATGCTCCCATTCCTTACCAGTTGGCACAAAGGGTGGGGAGGAGGGTGGGTTAGAGATAAAGGCTCTTGGTTTAGTTCAGTGTTTCCCAAACTTGGGTTTCCAGCTGTTTTTGGACTACAACACTACAGGACCCTGACCACTGTTCCTGCTAGCTAGGGATGATGGGAGTTGTAGTCCAAAAACAGCTGGAGAACCAAGTTTGGGAAATAGTGGTTTAGTTGCTTTGCTGACCTTGCAGGACATGTTTTGAAAAAGCAGTGATGCCTTCTTTTGTGTGAGGTGCACACAGGTTTTTGAATTGGGTAGCAGAACACATTGTTCCACAGAGCTGAACTGTTAGCCAGGTCCTTTTACATCAGTAGCAACCTTAATTGCAAGTGTAATGGTACTTTAACCTGTACAGGGAACAGAAGCTATATTGCATCTGATAGCTTAAATATTCAGATGCAAATATTGCAAACTCCTTGGCCTACTTGAATAGCACTCTCTTGCTCATGATTCATGCCATTAAGATGGCTTGTTTTGGGACGCAGGATATTTAGAATTAATACTGGAGGATAAAAGTGAGAACTAAGGTGCACTACTACAAATGTTCCCTTGAACTGGCAGAAGCCTCAGTGTGTCTAAAGTGAAGAGGATTAGTGAAGAGGCAGAACAGATTTCTAAGCTAATGAATGCATAGCAATAAGGGATATTAATGCTTGTATTCTCTTTTAGATCCAGGATCGTTTGCTTTAAATTACCCCTGAACAAATTGTGTTGAGTCTGGGGTGTTGGATGAGTTTATTTTGTTTAAAATTTCATCATGTGGCAGCTGGTATCTGAATCTAAAAGCCTCAGCCGTTGCTCACGTGCTGAGTGTAGCTGCTTGAATGTGTTAAGCTGTCCAAATCCACCCTTGGACCTGTTTGTCTCTCTGCAGGATGACACCCCTAACTTCGTCTACTCAGTGCAGGTCATGTCACCCTCTGTCAAATTAAAAACAGCTCCCTGTTACGCATGTTGTGTTGGAGTGTGCGCCTTCTGTTGTAATCTGTAAAACTTTGAGCTGTTCCACATGCTGCAACTCCTCCATCCATAATTGATTGCCACACATTGAAACCAACCAGCCTACTAGAATAATTCTACTAGTGCAATTAATGCAAAAGGATTTTTTATCATGCTCATATAGGAGTCTGAAAATTCCCATGCCCTGTGCCTGAAACTTCCTGTAGCATTTTTAGGATGCACAAACTGCACAGAATGTTTTTAAGCACCTTTATTCAAACGCAAGCTGGCTCTTGTGAAACATCAGGCAGCCTTTCCATAAATGTTGAACAGATCGTACTGTAATACCCCCTGAGGTCATTTCCCAAACATCTGATGACTTTGCATTTTCCATATTAGGGAAGTACAGGCTACTGGGAACCTGGCATCCCATCAAGTTTGTGTCAGGGTTGTTGTGTGCACTACAAACACAGCTAACCTCTCTTACTAAGACTGTCCCAAAGCAAAGGTTAGTGGCAGTGAACACACACAGACTTCAGTGTCCTCTGCATGCTGCCTTTTCATGTTCCAGCAGTTTGCTTTTGGTGCTTTAGATAAGCTTTCTGGGCTGACCACAGACCTGAATATGTTAGCATCTTGAGAAGTTCTGCAGTTGCTGTACACTAGGGCTGCAAGCTTCAGTCACAAACCACCTGCCCTTATATATCTCCCAGATTATCCCATAGATCTTAAATTGTGTGACTGGAGTAGCATAGGAAACTGGGTGTTGTCACAGGTGTCACCAGAATCATCTCATGTGCTGTCCACATTAAGCCTTTTTTTCTGCTTAATGAACATTTCAAGACCAAAATAACAACCCTCTCAACTTTATCTAGTGTGTGTTTGCAAAAGCTCTTCACCCTTGGCTATGCATTCTTAAGCTATTCTATGTGCAATGCAGCTAAGGCTGATGTGTTGTTGACTGAAATATCTGAAATGCTAAACTCAAACCATAAAAAGCAAAGGTATAAAATGCCAGTTGCATCAGAAACCTTTGAGGGCACCAAAGCAATCCAATGAGATTGTACTTTAGTCCATTCTGTTTTGTTGGGTCTTGCACATGAAGAATTGACGTTGGATTGTGTCCATAAGCAGATGCTGATTGACAACTGCATTTTGATTGACTTCTGTTGATACCTAGGCTGTGTTTGGATGTCATGTTATGGTGGTGAGAGGGTTCTGCAGTAAGCCCTCAGTCTTGCATGGCCTCTCAAGGGCTAGTTTGGAAACCTAACTCTTCCATTTGAGCTCAAAGACAGCTTGTCACATCAAAACTTGACAAACTCTGGTATATTAACTATGCTTGAAACAAGCCAACTTCAAACAATGGGGCACAAAGCTTGCTTGTCTAAACAAACCATACTTATCATTGACTATATTTGGGATAGACAGTAGATAATTGAAACCAGAACTGAACACTTCCAAACTCCTCCTTGCAGCCACACCAAAGGAGATGAGGAAATCTCACAGCCGTGAGGCTTACTGTGGCTTCATGTTAGGCTACAATATTGCATGCTGTTGATTTCCACTGTTCTCACAAGTCAGTATTTTCTTCTTAAAATGGTTTTGAATTGATATTTTAAATCCTTCCAACTTTTCATGGCCATAAATAGAAACATTGTAAGATGTTAATCTGGGTTTTTTTATGCCGGTTTAAGTGATCTTGTGTTATGCAACTGAGGTTATTCATGGACTTGTTGCCATGAAGTGACAACCTCTGTTTGCAAGGACACTGATTCCACGGCATTTTGGCCACCTCACTTCATTGTCTGCCTGACTGCCTGTGATTCAAGCCTCAGCCCCCTTGACTGCTTACCCATGAGTGAGAGGGTTGCAGTCAATGTAGTGCCAATTTAAAGACACATAGCAGTATACTTGTTTCGCTGGCAAAATGTTTTGTGCCGGGGAACTTACTACACAAAGGAATGCACAACCAGGTTCCTGATAACTTTGTTGCACAATTTGTCGTGCAACCCTATGTAATGAGTTTCTGCTAGTGCTATTGTTGCATTGGGATTCCTCTGTTGTGCAGTGTTAAAACTCACCCGACCACTAGGGCAAGGGGGTCTTCCACTAGCAAGCAAAGAATGTTGAATAAAGCCCTTAGTTTTTGCCAGGGATCCTTGACCCTTCAACATAGGCTCGCTGAAATATAAAGCAGGCTGCCACTTCCTTAACTTGGCTCCTGACTTATTTCAGCATAACTGATCTTGTAAATCTTCATCTGCCCCAGCTTCAACAAAACATGTATCTCCTGTATCGGTGTCTACAGCTACAACAGGCGCTGTAACTCTCCAACAGTTTGACTTCACACCCTTCTATTGTCTACCAAGACAGATGGATGCCAACCATAAAATAGGCCCAGTATCATTTACACTTTAGCAGCAGGCAAGGCAAATTCTCAAATATTCCAGGTGGTGGTTTAGCCCTTGTTTGCAGAGCTGAACTCCTTAAATTAAAAGCAGCTTCTGCTAATGCATCTTTCCCCTGTGCCGAGATTCCCTTGGCAGCTAGCACACTGCAGTAGCAGCGGCTGGTGCAAGAAAGTTGCATGAGATGCATTGCACATCAAACAGCATAGGATCCTGGCAAGGTGCTGTCAAAAGGTGGCAACTGGTTGAGACAGGCAGATGTTGATGTGCATAACAGATTCCGTCGCCGACTAGAAGAATCAGATTATCTTGTTTCCGTGACTGTTCTGTGCCGACAGCAACACTGATGCTGATCGTGCTTATGAAAGAAACTGCATTTTATATGCCTTATGACTTCTAGCAGTCCCTGCTCCTGTCCTGCATTTTTTGGGGTGGCTTTTAAGGCTCTCATGTTGCTCTTCTCCACGAGGTGTCTAAAGTTTAATTTTCCTGTTGTGTGCTGCAGGGGCAGGTAACTGAGAGAAAAGTCAGGAGTGGGAGGAATAATAATAATATAATAATAATAATAATTTATTATTTATACCACACCCATCTGGCTGGGCCTCCCCAGCCACTCTGGGTGGCTTCCATAAAAACCAAAAATACAGTAAAATATCACACGTTAAAAACTTCCCTGAACAGGGCTGCCTTAAGATGTCTTCTGAATGTCAGGTAGTTTATCACTTTGACATCTACTGGAAGGGCGTTCCACAGGGTGGGTGCCACTACCGAGAAGGCCCTCTGCCTGGTTCCCTGTAGCTTTGCTTCTTGCAATGAGGGAACCGCCAGAAGGCCCTCGGCGCTGGACCTCAGCGTCTGGGCAGAATGATGGGGGTGGAGACGCTCCTTCAGGTATACTGGACCGAGGCCGTTTAGGGCTTTAAAGGTCAGCACCAACACTTTGAATTGTGCTCAGAAACGTACGGGGAGCCAATGTAGGAAGCCCTCGGGAAGCTATTGTATGTCATCAGTGTGTATTCAAGCATGGACACTACTAAGGCATGTCATGTTAAATGTGTGCCATTTAACAGAGAAGTTTAAAGGACCCCCACCTTGCCTCTCTCTGGCTTGTGCGAGCTGGAGATGGGGTTTGACTTCTCCTTTGAGAGGCATGGTTGTGCGGCTCCAAGCTGAGGTGGTTTCATCTCTGTCCCTCATGGGGCCAGGGACAAGACAGCTTGCAGCTTTTAAACATCCGGATGCATCACCAGATTGCGATGTTCGGCTGTGATACATCACAATGTTGAAAACCTAGCATCGCTCAGCCCTAGACACTCTCCCCGAGGAAGCCCAATTGGTGCCTTCATTACATAGGCGTTATAACAATAATTGAACAACAAACCAACAACACCAGAACTGGCTTATGAATATAAAGAACAATTTTACTGGAATAAACATATACCCTCATAAACCAACTAGTCAGTGAGCAAACTGAAGTGCAGTGTGCATAACCAAGCCTGGAGATACTCATAAACATAGAATGTACCAGTGCTGCCCTGGTTATGTATGCGATAAAATATGTCTTAACACACAGTTTGGAACAAATAGTCGTTCACTGGACGCACAAAGCAATAAACGTAGGAGCGGTTGCCAGAAATCATTCTTCAAGTGGTCGTTAGCTGGAAGCGCAAAGCCAAATGATCAATTGAAGCCAAATTCATCTATTTGGCTTCATGTCTAGTTGGTTTATGAGGGTATATATTTATGGTTGGTTTGTTGTTCATTACATAGGCCCCAGGCAAAAGCATTTTACTTAAACAATCTTACGACTTTATAAACTGTGGGGTGGGGGGTTGTTTTTGTTTTTATGCTATATATTTTGTGTTTTAAACTGTCTTGTTATCCTCAGATAAAGTATAGAAATTTAATTAATAATAACAATAATGAATTTAGTGAATGGAGAAGAAGTTTCAGGGCAGTGTATGTGTGCACACACAGCCTCCCTTGATATTATGAGGATGTTGCAAGTATACAAGTGGTCCAGTTTCTGTTGGTGAAAAGTAGACAGTATCTCCACAGAAGTGCAGCCTAGCTAAAATCACTCCTATCACATGGCAGAAATTGGTTATACAGTGGTGCCTCGCAAGACGAAATTAATCCATTCCGTGAGGCTCTTCGTATAGCGGTTTTTTCGTCTTGCGAAGCAAGCCCATTGACACTTAGCGGATTAGCGCTATTAGCGGTTTAGCGGCTTTTAGCGGATCAGCTGATAAGCGGCTTATCAGCGGATCAGCTGATAAGCGGCTTAGGGCTTAGGAAAAGGGGGGGGGAGGAAAAAAACCCCGCAGGAACTCGCAAGACATTTTCGTCTTGCAAAGCAAGCCCATAGGGAAATTCGTTTTGCGAAGCGCCTCCAAAATGGAAAACCCTTTCGTCTAGTGGGTTTTCCGTCTTGCGAGGCATTTGTCTTGCGGGGCACCACTGTACCTTGCTTGACTGATGAAGCAGAAACTACTTTCTATCCTTATTTCACATGAAGGAGCTGTGTTAGGAAGAAGCGTATCTTTTATACTTCTTTTATACTTTTAGTCTTCGTATCTTTTGTCTCCTGTACATTGGTTAGAAACTAGTGTGATTAAGTGGTATGCAAAGTGTTGAAATACATTTGAGAGAGTCCAACTTAACTTGGGCTTTGCTCTCCTAGTTTGCTAGCTGAGCAAGCGACTATGTCTGGTTTCCTGGGATACTGTGAACCAGATAGTTCAATGTCTGCCTGTTGTAGAATATTCCAAATAAAGCTGCTGACACAGGGCATTTTATTCAGGCGGTTGCCCAATCAGCTGCAAGTTGCCCTCTGTCCACCTCTGTTTAAAAATCTCTGTTATTAAGGGTAGGGATTGGCAGCTAAAATGCAGAAGTGGGAGGTAATCATTGCTCAGATGCACATAATAACTTGGGTGCTGCGGTGGTCGGTCACTGTGTCCCCCAGAGAGGTGCTGCATTACTTCAGGATTAATTGAATAGGTGCTTGTATGATATAGGCATCATGTACATACACATTACAGAAGTCTCCCCACTTTTGTGCAATCAGCACGCATGCTCCAACTAACATAAATGCTGTAAACGGTGCCGAAAGAGGCCTGGGCAGAATGGAACAGAATGGGGCAGGGGAGGGAATAGGGGAATCCCCACTCACACATGTCCTGGAATGGAGCCCGTTGTTGTTGTTGTTATTAATTTATTTATATATATATGTATACCTTCACCCAGATAAAAATACAGGATAAAAGCACAAAATAAATAGTTAAAACAAAAACAAAAACAAAACAATGACACCCCCTCCCCCCCCAAACACATTTAAAAGGCCATAGAATATTAACCGGTGAAAGTGAGGATTCCCCTGTATAAGTAGTTTGCTATATTAAAAAACTGAGGTAGGATTAGATTTTGGCTACAGCAGCTTGTCCTGTGGGATAACTGCTTGAACACCAAGGGTTGGTGCAGATGTAGTGCAGCACAGAATTGTAGTTGGAAGGGACCCAAATGGTCATTTGGCCCAACCCCCTGCAATGCAGGATCCTGACAGGTGGCCATCCAACCTGCATTACCTTAACTGTGCTTAAGAAATTGGGCTGAGAGCTTGTGCTTGCCCCCCTTTTTTCCTGGTTACTGCTGCACTGATATTAAAGATGGTTAGGAGTAAACTATGGCTAACGTTTACTTCCCTGGCTATGATTTGGGAGGCAAACAATTTCCTAGCTTCTAGCAGTGATGTTTACCATCATGAGGAGGAAAGCACACGTGGCATTTGATGCACACACAAGCTACCAAGTGTACATACTGTGAAAACTGGAGGCAGCACAGTGATTAGCCCTAAAATAGGTCGGTATCTTCTACAGCCACCTTGCTCTTGCTGTATCTTTGTGGCATCTGGTCTTTGAAGGTGTCACAGCAAAAGCAGCCTTTTTATGCAAGGAATTCTTCACCTCCCTGTTGGGCAGCTTCCATGTAGATTCCTTATCTTGCGTTGAAAATCTGCACACAGTGTCCCAGCAGTTGACTAGTTCAGATTATTTCCTAAAATACTGTGGGGGTAAATGCTTTACCTCACCTAAGAGACAGATAATGCAAAATGTGTTTTGTAGCTGGTCTGACTGGGCATAGCAGCCTGGAACTTTCAGTGAATTCTTTCTAAGTAGCCCACCTTTAGATAAATTCCAAATATTTATTAAGCAAAATTTATACACTGCTTAATAAAATATCTCTAAGCGGCTTAGATAAAATGAGATAAAATATTCATTAAGGTGGCAATAAAAACTTAGTAACATGACCTAAATATAAATGAAATCAGCTTTATTAAAAACAGATGTACCTAATTAAATTGCATGTCTGTGTAGGCTTGCCTAAACAAAAAAATATTTAGCAGGCATCAAAACAGTACAGCAATTGTACCTGCCTAATATTAACAGGCAGGAGTTATAGAGAATAGGTGTTGCCACACTAGAACATTAATATTGCAGCCAGAAAAAAATTTAGTTGAAGCACCAGCAAATCCTGCCTGCCATTCTCGCTTGGAACGTAAAATGCAGGACATATGCCAACCCTCCAGCTGTTTTGAACTACAGTAAGCCTGCAACTTACATGCAGTTAACTTGTGCTCATACAGATTTACATGCCTGGCAAAAAAATAAAAATAAAATAAAAAGGGGATGGGAAGAGGGCAGGTATCTAGGGGAAAATGGCTTTGGCATTCCCACCTGCCATTATACCCATTGTGTTTTGACTACATGCGATTTTGGCTTTAGGCACAACCCCTGGAATGTAACCTCCATGTAAGTTGTGGGTTTACTGTATTATCCTCCTGTTATCTCCAACTTGCACAGAAGGGGGAAAGGTGACCTGGGAAATAAAGGATGAGCTACATCTCTGCAAACAGGATCTTCTCCACATAGCAGATTTGTGTGTCTGGTCCTTGCTAGAAAGTTTAGGTAGTCACTCTGCATTGGAGTAAGGCACCATAAAAATGTACAGTGGTGCCCCGCAAGATGAAAAACCCGCTAGACGAAAGGGTTTTCCGTTTTGGAGGTGCTTCGCAAGACGAATTTCCCTATGGGCTTGCTTCGCAAGACGAAAATGTCTTGCGAGTTTTTTCGACTTCCCCCCCTTCCCCCCCCTTTTCTAAGCAGCTTATCCGCTAAGCCGCTAAAAGCCGCTAAGCCGCTAATAGCGCTAAGCCGCTAAGCCGCTAATGGGCTTGCTTCGCAAGACGAAAAAACCTCTAGACGAAGAGACTCGCGGAACGGCTGTAATAGAAATTCCCATCTCTGCCAAAGTTGAGCCTATTAACGTTAAATTAAAGAATGTGTTCGTTGTTATATCATGTCTTCCATAGACAGTCATTGAGAGGACACTATATAGGTGTAAGGTTTGAACTATAGAGTCCCCTTGTTTAGACTTCCACTCAAACCTGAATCTGCTAGGTGGCTGTAAGTAAGGTGGGAAGAAAGCCGAACTCACTCTACTGGTAAGTCTCTTGCTTGGTTAGCAAGTAGATTGGCAAGGGTTTCTGACTTCCATTTGTTTAACAGCAAAATTACTGTCATGTAAGTAAACTGCTGAAATGAAAGCTGATTTAGGAATGGATTGTTATTATTTATTACTATTTAATTAATCTCCTGCACAGTTGTCTCAAGGCAATATACTGTACAATATAACATGGGTGAACTGTTTCTGAAAATAAATTCCAAGGCGCAGAATGTGGGGTTTTTTTGGGGGGGGGGGAGACAGGGCTCTCTGCTCTTTAATTTTGACTGCTTTAGTTGGGATACTAGCTGGGGCAATTAAAAGCAAACGTTGATCTGAAAAGCCTGAGGTCTGCCTGCCCCTCATCATAAACATGCCCCAGTGATTTGGCTCATTTGTTTTTTATTTATAATATAATTTAAGCTACTTTTTTGGCCCTAAAAAGGCTCCCAAAGCAGCTGAATGGTTTAAGCATAGAAGTGCTATATAAATCCCAAATACTAAGGGTGCAGCTTGCAAAATTTAAGGTAGGCCTCACTATAATGGAGAAAGTAGGCTGATTAGAAATAAAAGCAGAGTTCGTATGAATAAGTGTAATTCTAATTAAACAGGCTTTTACTCAGCTAATCAGTGGAATCCAAATTTACATATTGCAAAACCTCAGAGCTTCCTGTCGACAAGAGGTTGAAGGAAGGGAGACAGTTTCAGGGGGTGAATTTACAACATAACCACCATGTCAGAGGCCAGTTTTTACTATCTTTTGCATCTTTTGTAATAATAATGGGGCATGTAAGCCCCAGGCTTCACATTCCATTATTCACCAGTTTACTGGAATTAAAATAATTCAGAATTAGGTAAACCTAAATTGAAAAGTGTTGATTTTTTTAAAAAAGACACCCAGCAATAGTGGCTTTCCTAAAAACATGTTGTACCAAAACATGTGTGCAATAGCATTTTCTTAATGTGCCAGGAAAAACTTGATTTATGCTGACCTAATTGATATTGCTGGTGCCAAAAGCAGCTGCTAATTCTGCTTATCAGCTTTGAAGATGGAATGAGTGATAGAAATAGGTTGCAGGCTCTCTTGGGAAAACCTTCATGGTTGCATTTGCACCCTGGAGTGTGAAGCATGGCAGCA
The DNA here is from genome assembly GCF_964252035.2 of Podarcis erhardii. Taxonomy (NCBI): domain Eukaryota; kingdom Metazoa; phylum Chordata; class Lepidosauria; order Squamata; family Lacertidae; genus Podarcis; species Podarcis erhardii. Next base: position 52,998,247 of record NC_138501.1, read on the forward strand.
ATCCAGCATTATTCTATATATATTTTTTAGATTGCTGAAAGAGTTCTAACCATCACAATAAAATCCTAACTATTGCTTTGTGCTGTAGTGCTTCTGGTAAAGACCTGGAAAATGAGATATTGGTTGGGGATGCCAGAGATCCGTTGGGACTTTTTGTACCTCCCAGCAAAGTTGGTGTGAGCACTAGGTTCTGTAGCACATTCTGCCTTGTATTCCAGTTAGGTGGGTTATTGTTTTGCTTTAAGGGAATACACGTTTAGAGCTTGCCAGCATAGCCACCAAAGGATTGAGATAAATCTTCTACAAAGCAGCCTTCCCAGACTGGTGTCCTCCAGATGCCCCAATTTGGGAGAGATGAGTCTTCAGAGCCTCTAATTTGACGGCACCATTTGACAAAAGTGACTGGCCATCTTTATTTGTACGCCAATGTTGCCTGGCTGCCTCTCTGTCTAAGCATGACCACGGTTGGGCCACCCCAGGGAAGATGTTCTATACCAGGGTTTCCCAAATTGGCTCCCCAGCTGTTTTTGGACTACAAGTCCCATCATCCCTAGCTAGCAGGACCTGTGGTCAGGGATGATGGGAATTGCAATCCAAAAAGAGCTAGAGACCCTACACCATTGTTGTTGTGTGCCGCCCTCCAGTATTGCATCTTCGTCCCTTTAAGCACTGAAGTGAGAGAAAGTGCACCATATTGTTGCTGCTTTGCTCTGCTAGGGGGTATATTGCAGACTAGCTACCCCAGCTGCCTGTCCCAACCTCAAGGGTCAGGCTAGCATTGCGGTGGTTGAGGAATGTGGTGGAGGGGAGCAAAGGAGTTGTTATGTAGGCAAGGCTGGGGCTACAGTTTGAGGCTTTGCAAGGAGTGGGTGGGCTTCTGCAAATGAGCTACTTCATAGGAGAATGGGGAGGGGAGAGGATGGGGAAGGCATAAATGTGTGCTGTGGTCTAAAGGGCCTTGAATTCAGAGGGGTGGTGGTGGGGAGAATGCACTTTTGTTCAATGCAAAGGTGGGTGGTCCATTAATCCCTTAAGCCTTTAAATGCTAGAAGTGATCAGCAGGGACTGAAAAACAGTGTCCTTCTGCTGCTTTCGTCAGAACAAGTGTGGGTGAATTTCGAGGCCCTGGGCTTTATGTGTCCAACATGCTGCTTTTAAAAGCCTGCGTGTCTTGCTGTTCTTAGTCCTTAACATTGGAGCAGGGTGTGAAAAGAATGTGTGTTGAATGAGCCATCAGACCTAGAGGGAGATGATGATGCCTTGTTTTCCTGGCTGGAATTAAGAGGCTAAACCATGGCTTGGGAGGCATGGGTGAGACAAACCAGGGCAGCTTGGAATTTGTCCACAAGCAGTGATCTAGTGGTTTCCTTGACAATATAAGCCCTTGCTATATTTGAAAGTACCCTCTAGAAACCTTCCGATATGGCTGGCTCTGTTCAGACACATCTCTTCTCCCACCCCGGCTCTCTTTTTCTATTAAGTGGGCAGTTCAGGTTTTGCTTTGGCTGCCCCCATTGTATGGTCAATACACCCTTCTCAGATACAGTCATACCTCATGTTACGTTCTTTCATGTTACGTCCCGCAGAGACTTGGAAATACCGGAAAGGGTTGCTTCTGGGTTTCGCCGCATGAGCAGAAGCGGTGAATCGCAACCTGTGCATGCGCAGATGCGCCACTGCGCTCTTTTCATGTTGCGAACAGGCCTCTGGAATGGGTCCTGTTTGCAACCAGAGGTACCACTGTAGTTGCTTTGAATAGTTCTGAGCTGGAAGAGCAGGTGTTTTTGCCAAAATGTTGACCAGATTTGTGACTTTGCCATGTAGCCTAGTCTAGCTATGTAACAACACGCTGTAGTAACTTTTGTGATCACTGTTGGGCTGTAATCACTTTGGAGAGAAATGGGTCTTCAGTATGAGCTAAACCGGGGTGGGGTGGGGGAAGTACCACTAATGGGCCTGATACTTGGGTCCTCTGAAAGCCAGCTTATGTTGGGGACAATATTTTCACATATCCAGTTTATATTCTACAATCTGTGCTTTATTTACTGTTTCTCTTAACATGTAGCACCGTTGCAAGACCTTGTGATTTTCAATTGTGAGAAATATCCCACTCATGTTTGCTCAACAGTTCAATGAACAGTTCAGGTGTGTTGCAGGACATCTGAAGTTTTCTCCCTCTGCTTACAGTTGTCTGGATCTGAGCCAATAGGCAGTAGTGATTTCTCACTAATGTTAATGCTTCTTCCTTTTAATTCTTGCACAGATGTTTTTAAACTCCATTTGGCTGCAAACTTCCTTCATCCAATTCCCTCTTTGGGGGCTGAAGTCCCTCCAGACTGTGGCTGGAGGGCAGAAAGTCTTTTTGCTGCATGACTTAGCCCCCTCACAAGAGGTCAGGCTATGTAATAAAGCCATCTCCCTCTGTCACTTGCTGCTTCCTATTTGGCACGTAAGTGGATGTTGGCATTATATAGTTGTGGGTTCATATGCAACACTTATACTACACATGCAGATATGTGGAATACTTGTGTTGCATCTTTGAAAAGTCTCTTGTGAGCAAAGTTGGTGTCTTAATGCTTTTCCGGGACTTAAACCCTTGAACAGCTGTAGGAACTAGGTAACTAGTCTGTTCAGACATAATGCTAAACCCTAGAACAAGACTATCCTCCTCTGACCTTCTTACTCTAAACAGAAATCAAATGCTTCTGTTTCCATTTTAGATTAACATGTCATCTGAACTCAAAACTTTGATTTTTATCTCATAACCCTCACTGGAAACAAGCCACCTTCTTCCCACTAACTGTAGCTGAGATAAATCATATCTGTCCAGGTTCAAATGACATGGAAAGCTGTAGATACTGAAAAAAGTGTAAGTGAAAAGTTTGCAAATTCCTCATTGTGCCTGTGGAGGAGAGACCTTAGGAGTCTTAAGAAGAGCCCTTTGGATCAGGCCAGCGGTCCATCTGTTTCATCATCCTGTTCTTGCAGTCTCCAACTAGGTGCCCATGGCAAGCCCACAAGCAGGATCTGAGTGCAGCAGTACTTTCCTCTTCTATGCTTTCCAGCAACTGCTATTCAGAAGTGCATTTCCTCTAGCAATATATGTGGAGGAATACGTAGCCAACAGGCTTAGTAGTCACTGATAGCATTATTGTCACTGAATTTGTCTAATCCTCTTTGAAAGTTGGTAGCATTGCTGCCTCTTGTGGGACTAAGTTTGCCTGTGCTCAGAATGAAGAAGTGCTCCTTATTATCTGGCCTTAATCTTCTAAATTTCAGCTTCTTCGGATTACAATGAGTTCTAGGGTCATGAGGGGTGGGGGCGGGGGGAGTTTTTCTATGCACTTTCTCTGTGCCATGTATTTTATACACTTACATTATGTCACCTCCTACTTCTCTTTTCTCTAAATTTTGTTGTTGTTGTTTAGTCGTTTAGTCGTGTCCAACTCTTCCGTGACCCCCTGGACAAAAGCACGCCAGGCACTCCTGTCTTCCTCTGCCTCCTGCAGTTTGGTCAAACTCATGCTGGTAGCTTCGAGAACACTGTCCAACCACCTCGTTCTCTGTCGTCCCCTTCCCCTTGTGCCCTCCATCTTTCCCAACATCAGGGTCTTTTCCAGGGAGTCTTCTCTTCTCATGAGGTGGCCAAAGTATTGGAGCCTCAGCTTCAGGATCTGTCCTTCCAGTGAGCACTCAGGGCTGATTTCCTTCAGAACGGATAGGTTTGATCTTCTTGCAGTCCATGGGACTCTGGAGTCTCCTCCAGCACCATAATTCAAAAGCATCCATTCTTCGGCGATCAGCCTTCTTTATGGTCCAGCTCTCACTTCCATACATCACTACTGGGAAAACCATAGCTTTAACTATATGGACCTTTGTTAGCAAGGTGATGTCTCTGCTTTTTAAGATGCTGTCTAGGTTTGTCATTGCTCTAAATTAAAAAGCCCCAAATACTATAAGCTTTCCAGGGTGGGAGGTGACAGCGGTAAAGGCTAGGCTTATTCTCATAGTGCTAAACTGTGGTTTAGTGTTAACAGCTCACAGTCAAACCAGTGGATATTCCCTGCTGTTCTGGTAGTGCCATGGAATATCTCCCAGGTGCCCCTCCAGACTGTCTCTAGCAGATGGCAACTCACCTTGGGAGTGTGAAGTGGTTCACCACAAAACAAACACATCTCAGAAACGGTGGAAGGAAACCATTTTAGCACTGCCATACTTTCTAATTCCCCAGCCTTCTCACTCTGAACCTCTCCTTTCCCCCTGCTAAGTTGACAATTGTCCAATTGTGTGTTAATGCAGTGCTTCACTGCCAACACGCAGCTTTTGTTAATTTCACAAGTTAAGAGTTGCTGAGGTCAGCAAGAATGGAAAAAGCTTTTCAGAATAGAGAAGAAATGTGGGGATGGCTGCCAGTGGTGGGCAGGGTCTGGTCTGATCTCCCTTCTGGTACAAGGCAGAATGGTGATGGTGCTGTGCTCTAGGTGCAAGGGAGATCCTTCCACCTTCTCTCTGTTAATGGCACGTTGTGACTTAAGAGAAACACACTGAGCATCAGTGGTGAGACCACTTGAAATGAGACCCAAGGGGGAAAACGCATCCAGCATATTTGCTAAAGTGTGGAGCAGGAGAGCTTAGCCTGCAACCCCAGGATACCTGTCTTCGTGTGTTCAGAATGCCGTTTCATAATCTTGTTAGCATTAAGTATGAGGGAAGGTCAGAATCCTGTATCTGTATCTTGCAGGTGCAAATTGGTTCAGCCTTGTAAGCTGTGGAGCGAGGACTTGAATTCACATCTCCTACCTCAAAGCTGCTTGCTGCATCTCATCTTATATGTAGCTGATCTTAAAACCTGATAAGTACTTCAGACATTCTGGCTTTCTAGGATTTCAGCTTTGAACAGTGTTTCTGAACTTGCATCTCTAGCCAGCCTCTGCTCCTAGCATTCGCTGCTTTTTAACTACTCTCCCCCCCCCCCATTGTTGTTAATAAGGAGCGGAGGGCTGGCTGTTTGGGGATGGGGGCTTTTGTGTGTGGAACCTGTACATGCAGTATGCCATTCTTGCAAGTAATACATGACCTGTTTAATGAGGAGTTACCCCTTCTTTCCATTTTCCTTAGCCCTATGTCTGAAGGAGTAGTTCTGGAACAACAGTTCTTTAGCTTTTCTGAAGACTGAGACACCATGGCAGGAGATCATGGCTGGGTTGTCCTGATAAGGCGCATGCTCACACACCCAAAGGGTGGCTGCTGGTTATCTTTAGACCAGCCTTTCCCAACCTAGCACCTTCCAGATGTTCTGGACTCCAGTTCTGTGCTGGTGTGTCCCGATGGGCATCTGGTGGGTGCCTGGTTGGGGAAGTCTGCCTTAGATTTCACTTCCACGTTTCTATCCTTTGGATGAGGATTTCCCTTCACTGTGATTTCTTAACTCGTCTCACAGTTTCTATATTATTTAAGGAGCTCATAAGTAAGTAAGTAAGTAAGACTCCCACAGTGGTCACTGGTAAACAAAGTGCCATGATTTGTGCTCACACAAGGAACCAGTTATTCCATTTCCTAAAACAAAAGGTAAGAGGAGCCAGGTTCACTGGCCCTGAAGCCTTGTTCTGGAATGCAAAAATATGTGAAGTGGCATTTACTTGGTAAAGCCGTGAAGAGGATTGTGGAAGCACTCTGCCTATATGAAGAAGCTGGCAATGAAACAATTGGATCTGGCTTCCTTGCCAGCCAGCGCATGGGTGATGTGCAAGACTGTCAACTTAATGCACTAGTAAAAGGAAGTTCATGGATGTGCTCTGTAATAGTTTTCAGAGGCGTTGCAGCAAAAGCAACATAGTCCTGTGGCACCTTAAGGACTAAACATGTTTATTAGGGCATAAACCTTCCTCTTCGAAGGCAGTCCTTTGTTCCTGGGTGCCAGAACAGTTCCCAGCTGAAACTACTCACTGCACAATGATAACTTTCCCCTCTCAGGCTTTGGGTGGCAAATAGCCCCCAGCCTAAAATAGCTACTCACCAAAAGCAACAATCCATATACAGTGGTGCCTCGCAAGATGAAAAGAATCCGTTCCGTGAGTCTCTTCGTTTTGCGGTTTTTTCGTCTTGCGAAGCAACCCTATTAGCAGCTTAGCGGATTAGCGCTATTAGCGGTTTAGTGGCAAAGCGGCTAAGCGGCTTAGAAAAAGGGGGGGAAGGGACAAAACTCGCAAGACTCACAAGACGTTTTCGTCTTGCGAAGCAAGCCCATAGGGAAATTCGTCTTGCGAAGCGCCTCAAAAACGGAAAACCCTTTCGTCTAGCGGGTTTTTCGTCTTGCGAGGCATTCGTCTTGCGGGGCACCACTGTAACAGATATGGAAACAGGGACCAGGTCCTGAGGTAGACCCAAAGCCAGGCTGACAGTTGTCATCCACAACATCAGGAAATAACCTGCTCATCTTCACTTGCTCACCTGACACCAGAAATCATCATCATCATCATCATCATCATCCTTCACTAGCAGCTCCCAGAGCAAGAGCCAAAAAACAAGTTGGGGGAACATTCAGCCTCCCCAGCTCACTTTTTAATTGACCTTACTGCAAAGGGAAACTGCAACATGAAACCATCAAGAGGTTTAGTGTGGCTTGAATCAGGGCAAAAGGGGTTGTAGTCCCACTGAAACTATAATTGACATAACTAAGGTGCATCCATTAACTTAAGTGGGTCTACTCTGAGTAGGCACCCCCTGCAATTTGAATCACAGTTGTTGTTGTCGTTTAGTCGTGTCCGCCTCTTCATGACCCCCTGGACCAGAGCACGCCAGGCACTCCTGTCTTCCTCTGCCTCCCACAGTTTGGTCAAACTCATGTTTATAGCTTCGAGAACACTGTCCCACCATCTCATCCTCTGTTGTCCCCTTCTCCTTGTGCCCTCCATCTTTCCCAACATCAGGGTCTTTTCCAGAGAGTCTTCTCTTCTCATGAGGTGGCCAAAGTATTGGAGCCTCATCTTCAGGATCTGTCCTTCCAGTGAGCACTCAGGGCTGATTTCCTTAAGAATGGAGAGGTTTGATCTTCTTGCAGTCCATGGGACTCTCCAGAGTCTTCTCCAGCTCCATAATTCAAAAGCCTCAAGTCTTCTCTTCTCATGATGTGGCCAAAGTATTGGAGCAGTACTTGTGTTAATTGGTTAACCAATTTTTGTGTATGTAATGGCCATCCTTAATAATACAGGATCACCATCGTAACTTTTGTGCACTTCATTTTGACCTCACTGCTTACAGTTCCTTCCCATCAGCTGTAGAATATACACTTTAACTCAGGATAACACTCAATTCATCTAGCTAGACACGAAGCCCGCAAACCATAATACGTAATTCTGTTGGCCTGAAAGGTGGCATGAGAGTTTCTCTTCTGTTTCAGCTTCTGTACTTTAGGAAGACTCGTCTCTGTTCAGTCGTGTAGACTTGCGGAGAGCAGTGTCAGGAGGTTGTGCTAGCAGGGGTCAGGTGCTTCTCGCAAAAGCATGTGTCACTGTCCCATTTCCAGGGATGTTTCAGGCTGGTGTGAAATGGAGCTTTCAATTTGTCTCACTGCAGGTAGTCTTGTAAGTAGTGTTTTATTTAAGCCTTGGGCTGCTAAAATAAGACGCCTTCTCTGCCAGTTCTCACCCCCTCTCCTTTCCAGCTATGCTCTCACCCCACCTTTTTGATGTGCAGCTGTCTTCTCTCATGAGTTGGATGGAAGCTTCTGGCCCAATAATCTTTACCTTTGCATGTTGCTTGGATGGCCACAAATTATGTAAATTAAAGATAATGCAGATATTCCATGTAATAATAAAGTTGAGCAAGTTTTCCTTTTGGGTGCCAGCTGCATCTGATGATGCTAAATGGAGTTCTGAGCTACCTTACCTGCAGCAGTTCCCACCTGAGCCCTTTGCTGAAAGGGGCTATGGCATGTTGCCCATTTTCTGTACAGCAGAAGTGCAAAATGGTGTATGTTTTTGGTACTGAACGGTATACGGCTAGTGTTCTTGGACTGCTTGCCCACTCTTCAGTAGAGTTGATGTTAGTGTCCCTTCACAGGTGTGACCCAAATAAATGGGAAGATTTGCAAGTTGGGGGAGAATGCTAGTATTTGCAATACACACTGCATGTTAATAGCTTGTGGAAGGGCCCCAGCTCAGTGGCAGCACGTCTGCCTTGTGTTCCAAGGGTTCCAGGTTCAGTCCCCAGCATCTCCATTTAGGGCTGGGAGAGAGCCCTGCCTGAATTCCTGCAGAGTGGCTGCCGGATAATGTCAACCATACTGAGCTAGATGGACTCATGGTGTGAATCAGTCGTAAGACAGCTAGCTGCCTGTGTTTCAAGAGCATTGGGAGGAGACTTTTCTAGCCAAGCTTTCCCCCCAGAGCTAAGGACTAGCTTCCATCCAGATAAGCTTATGCTTTCCATATGAAGGGAATCTTTGGTGAAGGGAGCATCCAAAGCCCCACTTGCATTTTGCACTATCCCGGGAGAATTGTACTGTGTGTACCCCCCCCCCCCGTGCTTTTGCACTGAACTTGTTTTTTTAAAAAATGAATAAAAAGTCACTGGTCTTTATTTTTATTTAAGGAATTTATAATCTGCTTTTCAAGCACATTCTTAACAAAGCAGCTGGCAGTATATATGTATACAATCAAAAGTCAATATTAAAATAAACTTCAAAACTACTCATTAATAACAATGCTAAAGGCTTAAATGTAGAATCAGGCACATCGAGAATAATAAAGCAGCCAGACCCAAGGTAACAGTTCTTAAGGAATCCAGCACACAGGCTGAACAGTTTGAATAGCCAAATTCCATCTCTGAAATAAGCTATTTCTCCCAAATGTTTGGGACTTGATCCTCTGTGCCTGATCAATGGTTCACTCTGGCCATTAGCGCTCTTGTCTGCTGCTGCACTAGAGACCCTCTTTGTGTAGCTTGAAGAAGTCAATCTGGGCTCTCAGAAACTGAAGAAAGGTAAGGCAGACAATTGCTTTGCACCCCAGAAGCAACTTAAAATAGCACAATCCTCTGCAGTTTAAATCCCTTTAAAAAGAACTTGAGGGCAGAAAGGCAGTGATTTACTTTTTTTCCAGTACAGATGGAGACTCCTCCAGAACTCTTCAGTTAAAACTGAATCTGGGGTCAGCGTCCTGCTTATTACCAAGTGTGCTGCTCTCCAAAGCAGTTTAGCAGTTTAAAAATGGGACTGTGTTTTGCCGGGAATGGATAGAGTGAGAATGGAGTCACTGATTAAGCCCAGAAGGGAATCCAAAACCTGGTGCTGATGGTTGCTTAGTTGGGGGACTATCTGGGGAGAGGGGAGAGATTCTTTTATCCCAATTACACCAGAACTGCAAGGTGGTTGTTGTTTTTTAAAGGAACTATTTATATATGGCTTCTAAAACAGAATTTCTCAATTGCGAAATATGGCCTCTTGGTATTACAGGATTCTGCCCCACACTTGCAGGCAGAGGAGATTCCGAACCGCACAATTGCAGAGAGGTTTTTGCAACTGATCCTAGTACAGTGAACGCTTGGGTTGCAAACGTGATACGCGCGGGATGCATGTTCGCAAGCCGCATCTGCGCATGCGTGGGTTGCGATTAGGCACTTCTGCGCATGCGCAAGGCACAATTTAGCACTTCTGCGCATGTGCGACCGCGGAACCCGGAAGTAGCCTGTTTCGGTACTTCCGGGTTTCGGCGGTCCGCAACCTGAAAAAACGCAACCTGAAGCAGCTGTAACACGAGGTATGACTCTACTTAAAATCCACAATAGCAGTCACAGCTATAGTTGGGAAGCCGGTGATGTTGGCTTCCTCTTGCCAATAGGAAAGGGCTGTAACAGATAGTGCCTTTCTTAAGATCAGATGCTGGCTTCATGGTGAAGCTGAGGCTTGATCCAGGGAGTTTACTGGCTTACACCTAACGTGCAGGGAGGGGACAGTTTGCTGTTTGAATTCTGTTCCATATGAAAAAAAGCTTCATCCACATGGAAAGCTAGGGGAAGAGTCTAGGGTGCCCTTCTCTAGCATTCTGGTTTTCTGTGTGGAAGAAACTCCCCAGTCATTTAAATTTCCTCCTGCAGCCTGAACAGAGATGTTAAGGCCCAGGAAAAAAACGGAGGGGGGGATGTGGAGGGAACAGTAATGTCCCAGTCCGCCCAGGTCTTTTCCTGGCCTTCCTTTTTCTATGCCTGGAGTGGCTCAGTGAGAAATAGACATGCTTACTGATGGGGTGGCATGGAGGGGGGGAGAGGAATCTGCCCCAGTGCCATTTATTACATTTACATGGCTTAGGAAGTGGCCTGTCAGCTGACAGACAGAACGCTCTTGATTCTGGAAAGGCGGCAGGGTCTGGGCCGTGTCCTTCTGGGAGGGATCGCTGCCTGGAAGGATGGTGAGAAGGCAGAGGGAGTTGTGTAACAATGCAGCAATGCCTTGGTTTACACTTCCCAGTCTATAAATAATTCCCTTCGCCTTGCTGCTTCCAGTGGGGCGATGACTGCTTGCGATAGAGGTGACTGCCTTGTGTTTTTAACAGAGCATGTGACTGCAGGGGGTGGAGGGAAGAGAGAAGTGGGAGGGTGTTTGTGTCCAGGGGTGGGGGGTGGGAATCTGAGCTGATAAGAGATTGAACTGCATAAGAGGAGGAGGAGGCACTGATTCAAGGTGGATCTGTCAGCCAGTGACTCACTAGCGCTCTGTTAGCTGGAGGGTATTGCTGGCATTCCAATTTAAAAGCGCTGCCTAAAATATTTAAGAGGAGCAAGGGGGAGCGTTGATCACAAGTGATCATTTCCTTAGAGAGTGCTGTTCTGTTTGTCGAATGCCTAAACGGCTCCCCATCTCCCCACAAAGCAGGCAGAGGGCAGACTCCTCCAAAGCTCTGCAACATGTTGCTTGAGATTCTTGCACAAGTTTTGCACAGCTTACAGGGCAGCCCACATAGGGCCCGCAGGAATTCTGGACCTACTGGCTCTGCCACCAGCCTCCTGTAGACGTCCCTGTCCTTGAGGTGAGACCCTCCTGGTAGTGCCACTCCGTAGTGGAACACACTCCCTCAAAGAGGCACCTTATCCTCGGCTTCCAGGAGAATAACTCTTTATTTTCCCCAAGCTTTTAGATGACATTTCATTCCTAGTGGCTGTTAACGCTGCTTTTGTTATCTTGTGGAAATGCACAAAAAAAACAACAAAAAAAAACAGGAGGCACCCAGTGATGTAAACAAAAAAGAGAAATGGAATCTCAAGGATTCTGAAAAAGAAGAGAGTGGTGGTGTTTAAGCAACCATTCCTTTTTAGCTCCTTCGTGCTACCTTGATAATTTTGCAGCCTTTTAGTCTAAGGGTTGTTTGTATTTAATTTTTTAAAAATGTGTTAGTTCTTGTGAACTACCGTGGGAATACTTTTGAAAAGTGGTTTAAAAATACATATAATAATTCTTCTGTTTGCTCCTTATGCTCATTCATGTAAAGTTGTGATGTAAAGCTCCCCTTGTGGCTTCCCGTTGCTGACAGTCTGTGCTACTCTCCATATCTCAAGGGCTGCCACATAGAAGAGGGAGCAAGCTTGTTTTTTCCTGCTCAAGAGGGTAGGACCCGAACCAATGGCCTTCAAGTTACAGGAAAGGAGATTCTGGTTCAACATCAGGAAGAACTTTCTGACAGTAAGAGCTGTTCAGCAGTGGAACAGATACCTCCAGGAGGTGGTGGACTCTCCTTCCTTGGAATAATAATAATAATAATTTATTATTTTTACCCTGCCCATCTGGCTGGGCTTCCCCAGCCACTCTGGGCGGCTTCCAACAAAATATTAAAGTACCGTAATGCATCAAACATTAAAAGCTTCCCTAAACAGGGCTGCCTTCAGATGTCTTCTAAAAGTCTGGTAGTTGTTGTTCTCTTTGACATCTGGTCGGAGGGCGTTCCACACGGCGGGTGCCACCACCAAGAAGGCCCTCTGCATGGTTCACTGTAACTTGACTTCTCGCAGTGAGGGAACCGCCAGAAGGTCCTCGGCGCTGGACCTCAGTGTCCGGGCAGAATGATGGGGGTGGAGACGCTCCTTCAGGTATACTGGACCGAGGCCGTTTAATGTTTTCAAGGTCAGCACTAACACTTTGAATTGTGCTCGGAAACATACTGGGAGCCAATGCAGGTCTTTCAAGACCGGTGTTATGTGGTCTTGGTAGCCGCTCCCAGTCACCAGTCTAGCTGCTGCATTCTGGATTAGTTGCCTTCAAAGGTAGCCCCATGTAGAGCACATTGCAGTAGTCCAAGTGGGAGCATGCACCACTCTGGCCAGACAGTTTGCAGGCAGGGAGGGTCTCAGCCTGCCTACCAGATGGAGCTGGTAGACAGCTGTCCTAGACACAGAATTGACCTGCGCCTCCATGGACAGCTGTGAGTCCAAAACGACTCCCAGGCTGCGCACCTGGAAGAGGTTAGATGGCCATCTGTCAGGGATGCTTTAGTTAAGATTCCTGCATTGCCAGGAGTTGGACTGGATGACCCTTGGGATCCCTTCCACCCCCAGTGTTTATTCCAGGGGGCTGCTTGCCTGCATAGGTGGAATGCTGCCTCCCCTATGTTTCATATCCTGCTTTTCCTTATTAGGAACCTCAGGTTGGTTTTCCCCTTATTATCCCTGCAACAACCCTGAGGGGTGGGTTAAGCTGAGGCAGTGGCTGGCCCCCCAGGTCACAACCCAGGTTGTTTTAGTTGCTATTGTTGACATGGACGGCCCCCAACCTGGACAGCCTGTTGATACTCAGGGCTGCTTAAAGCCTTGAGTGGTTCCTAGTCTAGCAGAAATAGTTGCTTAATTGCAAGCTTGCTCTGGCCAATTCTTCCTCAGAAGTGTTGTGCTGTTTTTTTCTTGGGGGAAGGATCTGCTTACCCTTCGGCTCCATCTGGTGCAGCAACGGCTCTTGCTAATTGCTCTGTGACGAGGGCGAGTTCCAGATTGTAACACACCTCAAAGTGCTGAGTCACTTCTCTGCTCTTGGCTGGCAGAAGTTGTTGCTGCCGCTGCCACCTCTTGTTAAACCCAAATGAACATTCAGTGGCTGGTCGGTCATTGGATTCCTTCTTGCACACAAACCACTGTGCCTAAAAGCAATGTTAGCAGTATATCCTCTGGTCCCATTTTTTTGTGTGTGGTTTCAGATACTCTTGAGATTGCACTACGAAAACATGTCAGGTCCTGCACTGGATTTATGGCTGAGTGGAGGAATCTTACCTTTGGCAGTCCTGAGACTGCACTTATAAGAACATAGACCGCTGCCTTGTACTCTTGGCCCATTACCTCAGTATTGTCTACACTGACTGGCAGTACTTTTCTAGGGTTTCTGTCAGAGAACCTTTCTCAGGCCTATCAAGAAGCACATGTGCTTCCCCGAAACTCCAGAATCCATGTTCAATTGTGGTTTTTAAACTTGGAAATCCAGTTTTCAAGTTGCACCTTTTGAACCATATGTCTGTGCTTCACCGAAAAGGCAGCAGCAGAGGAGCATGTGAGTTTCGCTTATTGCATACAACTGGAAAAATAGTATGGCCATAATTTTAGCACATAAAACACCTGTGTTAGTGGATTTTTGCAATGCAAGAAGACCGTAACAGTCTGCTAATAGTGTGAGTTTTTGTAAGGGGCGCGAAGGAGAACTAAAGGCCAAATCTTCTGCTACCGTTTGTTCATAGATTCTATACTTCGTAGTATAGAACATGTCCGTATTCATGTGTAGTGATGGTGCCTCTGCCAGCCGAGTGGGAGCTAATGTGGGTGTTGGTTTCAGGTTGCTTTGGTCTGTGCCAAGCACACCATGCCTGAATTGTTAGTTCATTCCTCTTTTTACATGTTTATGCCTTTGAGTGACACGAGGATGGAGCCTGTTAAACTGTATAGCACTTGGCACGGTCTCCTTTGTTTGTCTTTTTGGAACTGCCCTGTGAGGCTAGTCCTTATTCCCACATTACAAATTGGGAGCGGCAGAAACAGAGGGGCATCTTTGGCTCAGGACTCCCCAGGGGCGCCAACAGTTGGGAGTGGAAGGTGTCTTTCCTAGATGCAGGTAAACACTGGATCATCCTGATCACAAATATTTGCCGTGCTTCAGTTCTTATATAAAGAATTGTGAAAGAAATATACATGCGTCTGCAGAGTATATCCCTGGTGCAAAAATATAACAAAAGAGGTGTTTCAGTCTATTCTCCAGAGTAATTCTTGGTTTGCATAATGGTAGCTCGTGTTTTGTGGTGTGGAATGCAGCCCACCATACTAACAGCTGCAAGGTGTGTGGTCTTGTGCCCTGCCTGTTCCTTTAAGAAGCCCGAGGCGGGAGGTGGTGTCTCTGACCAAGTGATACCCGTCCCCCAACAGTGACCTTATTGCTTCCTCTAGTCTACAATTGAATTGCTTTTCCATTCTCTCTCTGCCAGCTCAAAATGTATGTGGTGGTCCTCCATCAAAGTGGGCAGAGGTAGCGAGATGGGCGGGGAGATCCTTCCTGTCTTATAATCTCCATCAGTTGCGTTTCACACCTGTCCAAGCCCAACCTGCTTTAGCAAACCTGTGCACAGCATTAGACAGCAGAATATATTTGCGGTGTCTCCTAAAGCAAGGCTGGGGAAACTCCAAGCCCATGGGGCAAATACGGCCCCCATACTTCTCTGTCTGGCCCTTGGAACTCTCTGCAGACCACACCCCTCACCGTACCCTCCTTGAGTTTCTAGGCAGAATGTGTGCTTGTACGTGATAAACGTGTCTTGCTTGCTTGCCTGGATGGAGGGAGGTGTTTGTGTGTAGAAGCCTCTGGCTTCTATGTGCAGAGATTCACACCCACTCACTCCTGGCTCTGCCCCTGCCCACCACCTGGTGTGCAGCCCCTGGGAGGTTTCTCCTGATGAAATGTGGGCTGAGACAGGCTCCCCACCCCAAAAGATGCTCCTGAATCAGACGTGGAACTGCAGCTTCTTCCTAGAAGTGTCCCGTTCTTCCTTCGCTTTCCTATATTTCTCTGGTTTTTTGGTGCACTTCTCTTGCTTTTTCCTTCTGAAAGTGTTACCGCTGCTTCTCTGTTGAGTGTGGTGCAGCTCACCAGCCCACCCTAAGGTCCAGCTTCGCTTGGAACTAGGGTGAAAATTGCAGCTGTTCTACTCGTCTGCTCCCTTCCCCTCCTCATTTTGTGGTGCTCAGGCCCTGCTGCAGGCGGACACTGGCAACCTGTGCTGACAAAGCAGCAGACAGCAAAACCTGCCTGGCAAGGGAAAGAATTGCTTCAGAACATGCAGCCTGCCCGTTGCCAAGGGAGGAGCTGTACTCTGCTTCATCACGTCTCTGCCATTTACAGAAAAGGAAAAAAAAACGGCTCCAGCACAAGCGGAGTCACAAGATTCTGCTTCTGGCTGCCAGAGTCTCAGCCCAAACACCACCTAGTGTGCAGAGATGGTGAATGATGAGCCAGCAGTGGCACTGGGCACGGTTCGTTTCAAGGCTGGCCATTGCCCCGTGACCCACTTTGCCGGCTTCTCATTGCAGCCTGGTGGCTGAATTGCAGCTGAGCTGTGATTTGAACAGGACGTTGCCTTTCCATGTTGATAAGGACGTTTAATTTAAAAATAACATCCTCAGCACTTGAGGGCAGAGAGGTAGGCTTGTTCCAGGCCAGCTTCCGGTTTCTGAGATTGCCTAACTGCTGAAATTCATCCTGCAAGCAGAGATCTGAGAATGTCAAGGCAGACTTTGAAATAAAGACCTGGACTACCACCTGCTTCTCCAGTTTTAGGTATGGTAAGGAAGAGTAGAGTAGGTAGAATGAAAAGCAGATGGGGGTAGCCAATTGTGCAACGTGGGTTGGCCGCCCCGAAGTATCATCCCCTAGAATATGCTGGCGCCTTTATTTTTAATTTCCTAATGGATGCTTAATGAGGAAGTACTTTGAGCTTATAGGGATGCAGGTGGCGCTGTGGGATAAACCACAGAGCCTAGGACTTGCCAATCAGAAGGTTGGCGGTTCGAATCACTGCGACAGGGTGAGCTCCCGTTGCTCGGTCCCCGCTCCTTCCAACCTAGCAGTTCTAAAGCACGTCAAAGTGCAAGTAGATAAATAGGTACTGCTCCGGCAGAAAGGTAAACGGCGTTTCTGTGCGCTGCTCTGGTTCGCCAGAAGCGGCTTCATCATGCTGGCCACATGACCCGGAAGCTGTACACCGGCTCCCTCGGCCAGTAAAGCGAGATGAGTGCCGCAACCCCAGAGTCGGCCACGACTGGACCTAATGGTCAGGGGTCCCTTTACCTTTACTTTGAGCTTGGTTTGGGAAGAGATAGTGTTAAGAAGAATTTTAAACAGTGTCCACATTGGGCCGTGAAATGCTAGGGTACTTGTGCCCCTGCATCTTGGCTGAGAACTAGTTCAGATTTCCCCATCATTCACACCTCCCCTTCACTGGAGACCACAACTGGGGCTGCAGCAGGCTGTTATCAAAGCCTGATGCAAACCTCTTGCTCCAGAGACATTAGCAGTTATGTGGAGGGCTGAAGGGAACATACAGATCGCCTTTCCAGCATCTGGCATGGCTCAGCTTTGCAGCCATTGCAAAAGGAGAATGCTTGGAGTTGTCTAGGTTGGCATGTAGATATTTTCTACCTTTTCTTTCTCTTTTGCCAACTGTTTTAGTGTGTCCTGTTCACAACGTGAGGCTAATTGAACCTCTTTTTTTATTATTTTACTGACTGGGGAGACTGACAAAGAGTGAGAGCTCCAGAGCTTCATCGGCTGCCTCGAATGCACTGCCTGGGTGTGCCACGAGAGGTGTGTGCATCCAGAAATGTCAGGTGTAAATGGCAGGAGACCCGATGAGTGTCCCTCCTATGGGTCAACTGCATTTGTAGGCATTATTTGTTTGGGGGTAAAAAGTGGCCCCAAGAATTACAGCTTAGTTAACCTAAGGATGGGAGATTAGAAGATGAGTGGATAGCAGTAGGAATGGTTAACTCAAAAGAAATAAAGATACACTAAATTAGTTAAAATAGGGGGAAAATCTGCTGAAACTAAATTGGAAATTTGAAAACAGAAAAGGGAGATGTGAGGAAGTCCAGAAAGAAAGCTGTATGAAACTAAGAATTGAACCTTTTAATTTTGTTTGATCTTTGTTTTTTATTGTTTTTTATTGTTTGTTGTTGTGTTGTTTTGTTTTCTGTGTTATTATAAAATTTGTTGAAACTTTAATAAAAATTATTATAAAAAAATAAAGATAAAAACTGGCCCCATCAGGCTGCACCGGAATCTGTTCTTCACCCATCCCCATAAATGTCTGCCTGGAGAAGAGTACGCTCTTTTTCTTCCTCCATGGAAAATGGGCTCCCAATCCTGCACTGATTGTTACCTTAAGGTGGAAAAGAGGAGGAATTATTTCATGGGAAGAAATTCCTGTGCATCTCCTGGAACCAGAATAGAAACCTCCAGCTCTGAGCTGTTGCCATGGAAACAATCTGGGAATGTCCTCCCACCCTCCTTTATTATTAATGGGGAATCTTCCCTGGTAAATGAAAGGAAACTCTCAAATTCAGATGCTTGTCAAAGCCACGATGTCCTCAGCCAGCAGGGTCCAGCTGCTGCTGCTGCTGCTGCAAGTTCAGAGGGAATCCCACGGCTTATGCAATTGATGTCACGTTCCCAAGGCACTTCTGTGCTCAGCGCTGGAAAAGCCTATCCAGAGGGGGGAGGGGGCCCCCACCGCAACACCACCGCCTGGCCTCACACTGCCCTTTTTGCAAGTGGAAACATAGGGTGCTTGTGCATTCCAGAAAGCTATTGTTGTTGAGTCGTTTAGTCATGTCCAACTCTTCGTGACCCCCTGGACCAGAGCACGCCAGGCACTCCTGTCTTCCACTGCCTCCCGCAGTTTGGTCAAACTCATGCTGGTAGCTTCGAGAACACTGTCCAACCATCTCGTCCTCCGTCGTCCCCTTCTCCTTGTGCCCTCCATCTTTCCCAACATCAGGGTCTTTCTAGAGTCTGCTAAAAAGTGCAACACATTCCCTAAATGTGTATTAAGCACTACCACACTGCTGAATAATAGTCGCCCATCAAACAGACTTCAACATACAGCTCCTGTATTTTATGGGTATTATGGTAGCTCTCTTATGAGCACCATAAATGTTTTGTCAACCACATGGATTCGCTTTGGAATTGGTACTTTAAATTTTGGTGGTGAGGGTGCTGTTTATCATTAAAAATAAAAAATGGTACATTGATTCTAAAAACCGTATTTGATATGGTTTGAATATACTTCTGTGTGTTCCTCTTCTGTAATGTAATCATTTCTGATCTTCCCAGCCACCCACACCCAATCTTCTAAATTGATATTTTGTGTGTGTGTGGTGGTGGTTATGTAACATTTCTGAATGTGAGGTCATGTGGGTGTCTTCTGAGATGAAAGAAATGGCTCTTTGCTCAATTTCTAACTGGCTTGAGAGACCTCAAATGTGAAACCGACTATTGGCTGCTGCCGTGCCTTCTAGGAACCTGAGGATTCCCCCCAGCAAAGATACATCAGCCCCGCAGCATGCTCCGGAGCTCTGCCAGAACGCCAATGTGCAAGCATGTTCCTGCCAGGCTGGTGTGACCATTAGCAGCACCCCTGGGTGCCCCGGGGAGAGCTAGGGATGCCCTAGACAGCGAAGTGGACGAAGAATCCCTTGCTTGCATAAAGAGCTGCTTGATCAGGACTCTTCTCCTCAAAATAGCCTTCAGCTGTACACTGCCTGCTGACTTCATCCATCGATTACATCACCCTGCTGTTGCTCTTTTACTCACAAGTCGCTCTGAACCGCCTCCGCTGAAAAACATGTTGGTGGTTCTATTATTATCACCATCATCGATTTATTAATTGCATTCTAAGCAACTGTCTCAAGGCAAATGGCACATGAGATAATTAGAAACAGTTTAAAACACAAAAGCATGGCATGCATTTAAAACAAGACGTAACATCTGTGGTGAGTTTTTGTCACCTGCAAACCAGCCCTTGGAGAGTGTTGTCCGAGGGAGAGACTCTGCTTCTGTGGCGCATCCCCAGTTTAAAACAGCTGTGCTGGCTGTCAGTTCACTTCCAGGCCCAAGTCAAGGTGCTCATGTTCGTGTTGAGAGTCGTAAACTGCTTAGGCCCCCAATACCTGAAAAAGCACCTCCTTCCCTACATACCCTCTCGGGTGCTGAGATCAGCAGAGGGGGCCCCTCTTGGGAGTTCCTCTGCCCTCAGAGGCTCAGGGAGGTGGCAGCCCAGGAGAAGACATTGCTCTGTGGTAGCCCCTAAGCTCGGGAGCTGCCTCCCTACAAGGTGCACCTGCCACCTTCATTGTATAGCTTCTGGTGAAGCACCTCCTTACCCTTGCTCTTGACCCTTGAGGTCTGAGTTTTTAGGAGCCATCTTACTTTTGTGATTGTGAGTTGTTTCAGACTGTTCTTAATATCATGTGTTAATGTTGTGCCCACCTTGGTAGCTTTGGGTGAATCACCGCCATCATCACATGCACCCATCCTGGTAGATGAAGGGAACGTAGTGGATGTAGCCTACCTTGATTTCAGCAAGGCATTTGACAAGGTGCCCCATGATATTCTTGTAAAGAAGCTGGTAAAATGCGGACTTGACTATGCTACCACTCAGTGGATTTGTAACTGGCTGACTGACCGAACCCAAAGGGTGCTCATCAATGGTTCCTCTTCATCCTGGAGAAGAGTGACTAGTGGGGTGCCACAGGGTTCTGTCTTGGGCCCGGTCATATTCAACATCTTTATCAATGACTTGGATGATGGACTCAGGAGCATCCTGATCAAATTTGCAGATGACACCAAACTGGGAGGGGTGGCTAACACCCCAGAGGACAGGATCACACTTCAAAACGACCTTGGCAGATTAGAGAACTGGGCCAAAACAAACAAGATGAATTTTAACAGGGAGAAATGTAAAGTATTGCACTTGGGCAAAAAAAATGAGAGGCACAAATACAAGATGGGTGACAACTGGCTTGAGAGCAGTACATGTGAAAAGGATCTAGGAGTCTTGGTTGACCACAAACTTGACATGAGCCAACAGAGTGACGCTGCAGCTAAAAAAGCCAATGCAATTCTGGGCTGCATCAATAGGAGTATAGCATCTAGATCAAGGGAAGTAATAGTGCCACTGTATTCTGCTCTGGTCAGACCTCACTGTGTCCAGTTCTGGGCACCACAGTTCAAGAAGGACACTGACAAACTGGAACGTGTCCAGAGGAGGGCAACCAAAATGGTCAAAGGCCTGGAAACGATGCCTTATGAGGAACGGCTAAGGGAGCTGGGCATGTTTAGCCTGGAGAAGAGGAGGTTAAGGGGTGATATGATAGCCATGTTCAAATATATAAAAGGATGTCACATAGAGGAGGGAGAAAGGTTGTTTTCTGCTGCTCCAGAGAAGCGGACACGGAGCAATGGTTCCAAACTACAAGAAAGAAGATTCCACCTAAACATTAGGAAGAACTTCCTGACAGTAAGAGCTGTTTGACAGTGGAATTTGCTGCCAAGGAGTGTGGTGGAGTCTCCTTCTTTGGAGGTCTTTAAGCAGAGGCTTGACAACCATATGTCAGGAGTGCTCTGATGGTGTTTCCTGCTTGGCAGGGGGTTGGACTCGATGGCCCTTGAGGTCTCTTCCAACTCTATGATTCTATGATTCCCCATCTTCTGGTTCAATAAAAGGAAGTCATCTATTGGGGGGCCTGGATGAGTTGGCTACTGGTGCAGGTCATTGTGGACAGTATGGTGCTAGAGTGGTTGGTGGCCTGTCTCTGCATTAGGCATTGCCTCCCTCCCTGTGTTCTTCAATTGTCCTTTTAAGAAGGTGACCATCTGCTTATTTTCAAATACATCGGGCTGAAATGTTCAGTGTTCACTCCAAAATCACACTCTGCCAATTTTGGGGTTGGTATAAATAGCAAAGCCATGTTCACGTATGTTATTTCTAAACACACGCACATCTTTTGTTTTTTAATCTTCATGCAGTCGCCTAGTTTCTGCTACCACTTCCTGAGTCAGGCCTGCTGGAGGGTTTTCCTTGCCTGCTAGAGCCGGTGGTGTGTTCCTAGGAGACGTGAGAGTTCTCCCGTCATGCAAACCTACTTCAGGCAAAAGCCAAGGGGAATCCTGTCCTCAGAGAATTGGCCATGCTGCGCTAACCCTTTTAAACAATTCTGTAGTGGCCTTTTCCGGTGAATTCTGTGCACCTTGTCGTTTGCCTTTTTTCATAGTTGTGCATTTAAAAAGCTGTGCATGGGAGGTGCATTAACTCAGCTGGGGGCAGCTGCTGAATGAGAAGTCTGTGTTAGCACATAGACCTTCCAGAAGTCATTAATGACCTGGAGCTGGCAGAGGGCCTTCTCGGTAGTGGCGCCTGCCCTGTGGGATGCCCTCCCAGCAGATGTCAAGGCAATAAACAACTATTTTACTTTTAAAAGACAACTGAAGGTGGCCCTGTTTAGGGAAGTTTTTAATGTCTGACGCTGTATTGTTTTTAATATTCAGTTGGAAGCTGCCCAGAGTGGCTGGGGAAACCCAGCCAGATGAGTGGGGTATAAATAATAAATTATTATTATTATTATTATTATTATTATTATTATTATTATTATTAGAGGAAGGTCAGAACTGGAGTTGGTCTCACTAGATTTGGTTATGCCACGTGGTGCCACTTTGAAACACCAGCTGTTGCGTATAAAGGTGTTGCTTGAAGCTGCACTAAACTTCTAGGTTCACAGATTACCAGTCCTGTACTTTGAATGTCTCCAAAACTATCTGCACTGGGCCACAGTAGTTTTCTAATATTATAATGCTTTTAAAAGTTATGAAATGTCATTTGCTATATCCCTGGACTCAAACAAAGCGTAGTTTCCCTGGTCTTGTCCAGAAATTTTTTATTTATCATGTATTACATTGTTATGTTCTGCCTTTCCTCCAAGGCACTTGAGATGGCACACAAGGCTATATGTACCCCATTTCCTCCTTGAACAACCACTACCATTTATTCTAACCTAATGCCAACCTGTGAACTTTGTGGCTGAGCTTTGTACCCAGGTTTCCATAGTCCAAGTCTGCCTATTTTTTTTTAGGATGTTGTGTATGACTTCTAAACTCTTCTGTTGGGATACAATTTCCCTTCTTCTTGAGGCTCTGTTATCGAATAATTGGAGGTTTCCCACCTTTTTCTGGTAGGCAGTATTAGTGGACTTTGGTAGGGCTTGGACTAGAGGACCTGTTCCTTTTTCGACATCACCATTCAAGTTTTTAGTCCATGCATTTACAACTTATTCCAGCTCTTCACCCCTTGAGCTTTGCATCATTCCCCTTTCCCCCTCTTCCTGTGATTCTTACTTTCTAATTCCAACTCTGCCAAATATTTCCGTAGCCACTACTCCTGCACCTTCTCTTGCTTGCAAACGTCTTGTGGTTGTCACTTCATTCTTATCATAAAGCTCCCCCTTCCTACATGGCCAACCGCCTTCTCTCTTGCTGCCCACCATCCCCAGGTGAGGTCCTCACTCCCATGACACTCAGTCTGTCCAGCTCCAAACTCAGCGTCACCAAATGTGGAGGTAGTGGAACAGCATGGGTGTGAATTTTTTTGCTGCTGCTCTGCTGAGCTTAACAAGTGTTTAAATTTGGGGTTTTGTTCTCTGTTCCAGGCGCATATTAAATTTCCTATGGACTACCCATATTCACCACCTACCTTCAGATTCCTGACCAAAATGTGGCATCCCAACATTTACGAGGTAGGTCTCTTTCGTGGTGTCAAAATTTCAACTGCTGTGGCCTCCTTCCTTACCAGGGCATCGAAACCTCCCTTTTCTCCTCCTTTGTCTTTCCCTCCGTCATTGTCTTCTCTCCCCACCTCCCCATAGTTAATCCTTCTTCACCGCCATGAAGATAAATGGGACTATCTGGAGCACTTGAAGCGAGAAAGAGACTGAAATCCAAGCGGTAGCCTTGCCTGGTCCTTTTCTCCTCCATGACACACTTGGCTCTTCCTCCTGCTGCAACAGCTTCCTCTCCTCTCTCCTGCAAAAGCAGGACTAGGGGTTGGCTCTTTCTTTGTTTCCATCCATTCTGCTGTCCTGGGCTTCTTAACTTGTGTGCTCTCTGATGGGTTGGCCCGTCAGAAGGACCTGCATTGGATGTGTGAACTTAGCCTTAAGGTCAGAGAGGCCAAACTCTCCACTTGTGGACTTGCATGTTTAACCTTGTCTCTGGCCTCTTTAAGGAGGAGAGCAACAGCCCAGCTGCTCTGCATCTCCCCCACAAGTCTCGTATTTCTTGCTTCCATTCCCTCTAGCAGGGGATATGGCAGAGCACCAGAGCCTCTGGGTTTTGCTCTTTTTAAAGGGGTGTTCATCTGCAGAGCCAGAATGGCAGAATTAAACTCTTCTTTAATATCAGGTTTGCCAGCTGGCCTCTAGTATCTCTCTCACCCCCTTTTATTGGAGCAAAAGGGTTTTTTTCTGTTTAGGCAGGAAACTCCTAAATCAGGAAGTGCGGATGGCAACTTTATTCCCTTTTTTCAGAGAGCTCTTGCTCCCCCTTCTGGAATACTGTGGTTTTGGAACACTGCTTAAAGAAATAAATGTATGTCTTGCAAAGGGTTGTAGGAAGCACTTTGAGGGGAGTTGCTTAAGCAGTGGTTAATATTTTGTATTCTTAAGGTTGGAAGTGTATATTTTCTTGGTGGCTGACATTTGAAAGTGCACCTTTTCCTCTAGTGAAAAAGGTTCAGTTCAGGACATAACCAGATAAGTAGAGGGGTGTAGGTGTGGTCGTGGGGTTTCTGTATTATTGTGGGCCACTCTTCATTAGGGCTGGGCGATATCTGCTTTTCAGCATTGTGATACATCACCAGCTAAACATCACATTAGACCACGATGTCTGAAATAAGGATGGAGCACTGGCTTCATGGTTTTCCTGCATCACGATTTCTGCAAGCTCCTGTGATTTGCTGTCCCCTGCAGGAGGCAGGGGAGAGTTGAGCCAGCAGAATTAATGGGCTGCAGAAACTAAGAGAAGCAATGGCTGGCTTCACGGTTTCGCCCTCATCGTGGTTCGCGATAAATTGCCAGGTCAAAAATATGCAACCAATATCACAATATGGACTGGACTGTATTGATATATCGCTGAGCCCTGCTCTGTATACTCTGCAGAAGGTGTTTTGTCCGTTGCATCAGCTGACCTCCTGTGTGTGTATTCTCTTTTGGTAGAATGGAGATGTATGTATTTCAATCCTTCACCCACCTGTAGATGACCCTCAAAGTGGAGAGCTGCCATCTGAAAGGTGGAACCCAACCCAGAATGTCAGGTAAGGCCCTTCAGAGAGAGGATTCTGTACCAATGCACAACTGAGTTCTGGAGCTGGGGGTCCTCCTTCTCTATTGACATTCTCTATGTATTCCAACCTGCAAAAAAGAAGTGTTGGGTACCACCAGATAACCTTTTATGGATTGTCCACGTGATGCTCCCCAGATGTTCTGGACCCCGACTCTCATCCTGCCTGTTGGCTGTGCTGGCTGAGGGCTGATGGGAGCTGTAGTCTAGCAGCAGCTGTGGGGGGGGGCACTATGTTGGCCTTGCTTCTTCAAACCCTGAACCCCAGATCTGCAGCAGACACTTGGGTTCCATCTTTTTTATTATTCATTCATTCATTTATTCATTTATTTATTTATTTATTATCTTTTAAGCATGAGCTGTGGTCACACACAAATCCAGAAGCTCATGGGGGGTTTAAGTGTGGCAGTGGTGGCTGTTATTATTTATTGTGAGGCTCATGAGAGAGGTGACCGGGCCATGTACCAGCAGAATAGTACAGTGGTACCTCAGGTTAAGTACTTAATTCGTTCTGGAGGTCCGTTCTTAACCTGAAATTGTTCTTAACCTGAAGCACCACTGTAGCTAATGGGGCCTCCTGCTGCCACCGCACCGCTGGAGCACAATTTCTGTTCTCATCCTGAAGCAAAGTTCTTCACCTAAGGTCCTGTTTCTGGGTTAGCAGAGTCTATAACCTGAAGCGTATGTAACCCGAGGTACAACTGTAAAGTAAAGCATCGGGTCTGAGCAACCAGGCATCTGTGTCTTTGGTGCAGAAATGTTCAGTACCTCATTGCTTTGTAAGAACTCCCGCCAGCACCTCACGAAGAAGTTCAGCTGTAGTCTCCATGGAAGATTGCTTTGCCTGTCCTGGTCGGGGTTAAGGCTGCAAGCTTCAAATTGGGGATGAGCCCCCCAAGATGTTGTGAGACGCCCATCAATCTCAAGGCAAAGTGACCAGGTGGCCAGAGGTGATGGGGATTGCAGCCCAACAATACCTAAAGGGTCCCAGGTCCCCCGCCCTTTCTTTAAATGGCAGGCTAGAATCCACTTGATCCCTGCCAGTGAGAAATTCTCCTCCAGTGTGGTTGCTCTGTGACAAAACCTGTTCAGAATCACAACCTGCTGTTCATCCTTGCAGGTGCAGACTTGCCCAATGCTGTGGCCCTGATTCTTTCTTTCTTTCTTTCTTTCTTTCTTTCTTTCTTCTTTCTTCTTTCTTCTTCTTCTTCTTCTTCTTCTTCTTCTTCTTCTTCTTCTTCTTCTTCTTCTTCTTCCTTCTCCTCCTCCTCCTCCTCCTGCTTTTTCCCAGGACTATCCTACTGAGCGTCATCTCTTTGCTTAATGAGCCCAACACCTTCTCTCCGGCGAACGTCGATGCTTCGGTCATGTTCAGGAAATGGAGGGACAGCAAAGGCAAAGACAAAGAATATGCTGAGATCATTCGGTAAGCCAAGCAGAACCCGGCTCTCACTCCGGGTGGGTGGGATATCCCAATGTGGGGAGTCGGATCTCCTTTCTGGAGCCAAACCTTGAGGAATGTGTGAGAAGAACAAAGCCCTCTCCTGGTCCAGACCATTAGTCTCAGGAATATTTTAGAGGCCTTAACCACCTCTGCTGGGTGGGAGCATGAAGATCTTGGTCTCTGCTCTGGTCCCTCTCCCAGCAGCCTGGCCTGGGAGCCAGATTTTCATTTAGGGTGTTTGTGGCCTCACATGCCCTCGCCCCTCCTCTCCCTCTCTTACTTGTGCGCGCCTCCTCCTTCCACCTGGCCTTTCCGTGTGACACCTCTGCCTTTTTGCTTGCAATTTCCCCTCCTTGGTGGACGCGGAACTCCCAGAGAGTTGCAGTGCACCTAAACCTAAAAGGGGAAGCTGTTCCTCTTCTTTGTCTCTCCATCTCTGGCCGATACGTCCAGGCAAGCCGGTGGGACTGTGCTGGCACCAGGCAAATGGACAAGAGCATTAACACGCTTTCTGTGAACAGAGTCAGAGACCTCTTAAATCTCACCACCATCAGACCAAAACAAAGATTTTGGAGCAGTGGGTGGTGATCCTGTGTGCCTCCAGCTTTTGCTGGTCCCCAATCTGTGGTCCAGGATGATGGCAGTTGTACTCCAGCAACAGCTGGGGACGGGACAGGACACAGATCCCTTAGCCCTGCTATAGAAGCTTCCTTACACGGGCAGAGTTTGGAGGCTGTAGCCAGGGACCCTGTGACAATACCACTGAAGCCTGACCTGCTGTGCCCCAGAACCATTGTCAGACTCAGTGGCCATTGCTTTTCCATATATGCCGACCTTGGTGTTCAGGAGACAGCCAGCCACAGAAGGGAGAGGGTGGGAGCAGGAGAACAGAGGAGAGGGGCTGTCAGGTATGTCTGGTGCTCTCATAATGTGGCACAGATTCTTCACACAGCACATAGTTATGGAGGCAGTGATGGCCATCAAATTGGATGGCTAATAATAATAATAGTAATCATAATAATAATTTATTATTTATACCCCGCCCATCTAGCTGAGTTTCCCCAGCCATTCTGGGTGGCTTTCAATCTAGTGTTAAAAACAATATAGCATTAAATATTAAAAACTTTCCTAAACAGGGCTGCCTTCAGATGTCTTCTAAAAGTCGGTTAGTTGTTTATTTCCTTCACCTCTGAAGGGAGGACGTTCCACAGGGCAGGTGCCCTACTGAGAAGGCCCTCTGCCTGGTTCCCTGCAACCTCACTTCTCGCAGTGAGGGAACCGCCAGAAGACCCTCGGCACTGGAACTCAGTGTCCAGGCTGAATGATGGGGGTGGAGACGCTCCTTCAGGTATACAGGAGATTAGACAAAATCGCTGAGCCCTCTTGATGGTTACTAGCCACAATGGCTATGCTGCAGTAGGAGGCAGCGTAATGCTTCTGAACACCAGTTGCTGGAAATCACAGAAGAGGAGAGGGCTGCTTTTGTGCTTGAATCCTGCTTGCTGGCTTCCCACTGGCATCTGGTTGGCCCACTGTGAAAATAGAGGCTGGATTAGATGGCCCAATGGCCTGATCCAGCAGGCTCTGCTTAAATTCTTACCTTCTGCCCTGCAACCAGGGGAAGGGGGCTCCTCGTTCTGCCCAGGGCCAACTGGGTGGATGTGCAATTCGGGAACACACAGCGAAGGCCTGTTGAAGACACGGTTGCCTGCCATGGCCGCCTGGTGGGCAGTCCTAACCGTGCGGCACCTTCCTTTCTCCCGCCTCCCAGGAAACAAGTCCAGGCCACCAAGGCGGAAGCGGAAAAGGACGGGGTGAAGGTTCCTACCACGCTGGCGGAATATTGCATCAAAACTAAAGTGCCTTCCAGTGACAACAGCTCAGATTTGCTTTATGACGACTTGTACGACGATGACATTGACGACGAGGATGAGGAAGAGGAGGAGGACGCCGATTGTTACGATGACGATGATTCTGGCAACGAGGAGTCGTGACCTGCTCCCTCCGGCCCCCGCCCCGCTCCGCCTGCTGTGCCAGAGGGGGCGAGGAGCAGCGGTAACCTAGTGACAGTTCAGCAAAAAAAAAAAAAAAATACATATATACATGGGGGGGGGGAGATACCAACCAAGCCCGCGCCTCCTGCTTTCTCCTGTTGTATGGATCTCGGTCTTTCCCGCCACCCCTTCCTGTTCTGTTTGGAAGGAAGCCCCTCTGCAGAACGTCACCATTCTTGCATTCTTCCCCGCCCCCCGTCACTTGTGTTCTGGGTTTTGGTTTTTTTGTTTTTCTCTCTCGAGGAAAGGAAGAAAGCGATGCTCTTTCCGCACACATACCCCTCTCACTCTCCCCGCTGCCTTTTCCAGGAGCATTCACAGCCTGACTCAAAACAGGTTTGCTCTGTCTTTAGGATCTTGAATTAAACAGTCTTTGATCAAGATGTTTAATGTATTTAACGCCGGAGACTGTGGGGGGCTGCTCCCCACGAGCTGCATTTAAACAGGGACAAGTACAAATGCAACTCTGCTGCAGAGCACTTCCCGAGGTTTCGCTGCTGCTCCGTTGACGATGACCGCGTGCGCACTTGTTTAGCCTTGTGGTGGTGGTTTTTCTCTCCTCTCTCTCCCCCCCCCCTTTCCTAAGGTGTTGGGCAGAGAGCCTAAGCTCCATTGTACTGAGCTTGACAAGATTTGGTGCTGAAAGGTCCAGTATTCCATTTCAGTTCTGCTAAGTGCGTGTGGGGATGGGGACAGACGGGTGGTTGGGGGGAAGGATCTGCTCCCCCTCCCCACCCAGAGATTTGGGGTGGGGAGAGGGTGGTGGTTGTCTTGTGATATGAACCTTCCAATAAACACTTCAAAACTCTCTGTATTCTTGTCCCACTGAGCCCTTTTAGTTGCTGGTCTTCCGTAGGGGATAAACGCTGGCAGCTGTGGCCCCTCCTGTGGCCCCTCTGAATGCAGAGCCCCAGCAGCCTCTTAGTTCTGGGCAAAGGTAGTTGAAACGCTGTGGCCTACCACTTTCCTGCAGGGGCCCCAGCCCTGGCAAGCGCTCTCTGAGCCCCAGCTGGGGCAGGATGCTGAAGGATCCTTGGGTGAAGGTGGCGTTCATAACGCCATGAAGGCAGATGGGTGCTTGTCATGCTGTCCAGGGGAGAGTGTTCTTGCCAGGTGATGGGCCTTGGCAGGGACAGTCCTTGGGTCTGGGAGGTGGGATTCCTTGAGGAGTTCCAGGCTCCCAGATCAGACTCTCAAAGGCAGATTCTAATTGCTCAACCTTGGTTGTCTTAAAAGAGACTGGAGGCCGTAGACACACCTTGTCTTAAATGTCTGGATGAGCCAGTATGAGTTAGACACATGCAAACATTCCCTTTGCTGCATGATGGCATTCGGAGCGGAGAGATGATGTTGCTGTGGAGAATTGTGTCAGCCTCGCCTGCTGCCTTCGATGCTTGTCCTGAAATGCGCCCACCATCCTGGGAGACGGCTCTTGTGCACAGTTCAGACAACAACAGTGTTCCAGTGGAGAAAGTTAGCTGCTCACAGCCTTGGGGATTAATGAGGGCTTCATGACCACTTCCTGCAACAATGGTGGGTTCAGTAGACAAGGATTGGCTGTGTGGTGCTCCTGTGACATATTTCTGCTAGGCCTTGAATTTACCGAGGAAAGGGAAGCTCTGTGATGAGAGACGACCGCAAGAAGAGAGGTGGAAATGAAGTGGTCCCCCCATCATGGCCGTTTCCTCTGCCCCAATTCCAGCTCAGCTTGCCTCTTGAATGTTGGGGTCCCTGCTGTGAATGTTCTGGTTCTACAGGAAAGGGAGCAAGCCAGTTCCATCTGAGGTGGTCTGATGAGTTACCCCAGGTATTCACCATGACCCCACTGCTGGGACTTTAGGCGGATGATCCTGCTTTATAGCTGTGCATTCTGGGAGGCCTTGTGGACTGAATAGTGCCCCACATACACCTCTCGTGGTGGCTCAGCCCCCAGCAGATAACTTGTTGGTTCCTCTGCACCGGCAGCTCATCTTTCAGTCTCCTGCTGCCTGGGGCGAGGTTTCTAACTCCGTTGCAGCTGTGATCGGAGGGTGGCCGACTGCGTTAGCTGTTGATGCTGCTGTGGAGTTCATATGTGGGGACTTGAGCAAAGCCAGAGAGATGGGAAGAGGACATGATGTTGGGCACAGTTGGAGTGTAAGCAGAGGAACTGAAATGCATAGCCCTTCCAACTAGCCATAAGACAATCCAGTGTGTGTGTGTGTGTGTGTGTGTGCTTTGGAGTACTTGGTTGTGTGTGTGTGTGTGTGTGTCTATAGATGGGCACTGCAAGTACAGCCACCAATTCTCCCAACAGGGCAACCAATGAAAGTTACCATTTTATTTTATTTTCAAATTCAGGCTTGTGGGTGGCTCCTTGTCCTGAGTTGGGCGATGAGAGGAAGGAGTGGATTGTCGCTCTTGGCTCAACCTGAAATGAGGATACTGCGTCTTTCAGCTATTTCTCTCTTGTACTTTGACCGTTTTCACTGTATGCTCTCCAGTGACTTGTATTCTCAAGCTTGGTGGTGTGAGATGCATTATTATACCTCTGTCCTCCCCTCGCCGTAACACTTTTTTTGTGGGGTGGGGAGCACCTGTTTCTGGGAGTTTGTGCTCTCCTCTTTGCTTGGCCAGGCAGACTCTCCCCAACCCATCATGATGTCACTGCCTGCTGACTTGCTGGCTTCCTTGTTCTTGAGATCCAACCAACCCACCGAAATGCAACTATCAAGCTACTTAAAGAGATTGAGGACAAATGTTTACTGGAGCCAGCGGTCGGTCGCCTGGTTCTCTCCTACCCCACCTGTGTCTGCGTTTACATTTCCAACTCAGAAACCAATTCAGATGCAGTTCTTAAATCCTTCTGAAACCAGCAGGGAGCACTAGAATTCTATCTTGATATGTTCTTTTTTTCAGTGCTAAAATCCTGGATGTTTTTCTTCCTCCCTCTCCCTCTCGCCCACTTTGGTTGATGCAACTTACCAGACCAGATTTAACTAATGCATATTTTTCTTTTTGTGTTTTGTCTCCCTTTCCTTTGGTAATTTAGTTTTGGTTTTTTTCCTGCACATCTGTCTACTAATAAAATGTGAAATAAAGTACACCTCTATTGTTAGTTCCCTCTTCGAAAGCCACCTTTATTAGTTAACACAGGCTTACGTGTCTCACATGAGGTGAGACCTCCTGTAATCTCTCCCTCTGGCCCCCACTCCATTTGCTTCTCCAACTGCTTTGCAAAAGTGATTGCCTGGAAACAGCCAGAATGTGGCCTTCCCTGTGACAAACGACGAGAGCCCTCTCTCTAGTGCCTCCTATTGTCACTACAGACGTTTCTCTCTAGGAGTGGAGAGGTCCCTTCTGTGCATGTTCAGCCATGTGTTTTTCCTGCATGCATTTCTAAAACACAAAATAAGGTGTGGTGTCTATGAAGCACTTCTCTGCTCATACTCGCACAGGGCTACACGCAAGGAAGCTTCTGCCATTTAACCCTTTTTGCTTCCCCCTGCCCACAGATGTTGCATTCTGAACCCACCTGGTGCAGCTGGGGTTTGCATGTTGATGGAGCGGGTACCAAGTGAGGTGGTAGCAGCAGTGTGTACTAGTTCATGCCATAATAGTACAGTACTCTTCAAATGTATTCTTTTTCCCCCTCTCCAAAGGTGGGTGTTGCCTTCAATGGGCAAGAGCCAACCCAGGAGCTTGCTCCATCCCTCCAGCTTGTGGCCTGCAGGGTAGCATCGGTTTCAGCCATCTGCAGAACAGCCAAGACACAAATATAAGCCAGAACCCTCTCTGAACTCAAGAAGGCCTTACCTGTGTGTGTCAGGGCCTTGCCCCTTAACTGATGTGGAAATTGAAGCAATGAAACCACCTGCCATATGCACCATAACCACAAATGGAAAAATAGGCAAAGGGTAGGGGCTATTGGGCAACTTCAACTTAGAAAGCAATGTTTCAGTGCCATGAAGGCTACAGCAGGATATTAGGAGAAGTCACACCAGGATAGCTCATGCTTTCAATTTTTTTTGCCATTTCAGAAGGAACAGTCTCTTTACTGACCCCCTATAGGAATTGTAATAAAAGAATTTTTTTTTTTGAAGTAGACATCTTCATGTTCTTCGGGTATTTTTCTAAAATTAAATTAGTAGATGTGGATGTCTCAAGTTTCTTCACTGGTCTTTTAAAGAAATATTTGAGAATGGCCCATCTGTTAAGAGAACGTGCCCATGTGGTTAGGTCCAGTATTCTAACCCCTTAACCACAAAAATGGCAAGCTTTCAAGTAGCTTCTATGGGCCTTTGGCTAAGAATTCCTGCATCCTTACTGGCAGCTACTCAAAGATACTTGGAATAGAGCTTCCTTTTCCATAGACCCAACCTGGCCTGCCAATTGGTATAGTTGTTTGGAAGCCTATAGGCCAGTGGTGTCCAAACTTTTTTCAAAGAGGGCCAGATTTGATAAAGTGAAGGGCCGTGGGGGCCGACCAAAGTTGTTAACCTTTATTTAGGACTGAAGTTGTTGAGCTTCTTTTATGATTTTACCCCAAAGTTCCAAAGTTGTTGAGCTGCTTTTAGGATTGAAGTTGTTGAAGTTTTTTTTAAGATTTTACCCCAAGAAATAAACTGCCACAGGGGCCAAATTACACCAACTGGCGGGCCAGATTAGGCCCCTGAAACGGATTTTGGACATGCCTGCTATAGGCTTTTGTTGCAAACCTCTCCTCTGCAGTAGATCCCATCTAGGGTTTTCCTGTGTGCATTCTGTTTATAGTTGTCAGCCTACCAGGGACAGCTCAATTGGCAGAGTGTGAGACTCAGGGTTGTGAGTTTGAGTCCCACATGGGGCAAAAGATTCTTGCATTGCAAGGGGTTGGACTAGATGACCTTTGCGGCCCCTTCCAACTCTACCATTCTATTATATAAATGGCATTTTGCTGCATGAATGATCCATTTTATGCCTTTGCAACCTCAATATTGGGCTAGTAATGCATGTGCCTTGCTTTTGGAAACGTGGTTTGTAGCCTAGGATTCCGCAACACCTGCTGCTGTGATTACACCATTGCAGAGGTTTCTGGCTACACTGCCTTCCTCTTGACCCAGGGGATAAAAGTTCTGATTTTGCCCAACAGTTGCTTTCTCTGTGATAGCAGAAAAAGAGATCCTAGGGCACTGATCCTACCTTTTCCTTTTATTCAGGTGCAAAGTGAAAGAAATGTGTTTTCTTAAAAGTACCACCTAAACTTGCCATTGAGGTATTGAGCAATTATGTAGGGTAAACTGCGTACATCTTAACATAGCACATTTAAATACTAATTTATTATGGCATAAGCTTGTGGAAGGCAGAACCTGCATCATCAGATGGATTAAAGGGGTCTCGTGTGCTTTGATAAGAGCGTCTCCAGGGTTAATACTGCTGTAAACCAAAATTATGGAATAAAATGCAGGTAAAAGAGGAACTTGCGAAAGTGATAGCTCGTAAGGTAAATGTCCTATGCAGGAGGGATTTTCCCACACAAGGCACCAGTAGGCTGCTATTTGAAATCCATATTCTGGTTAAATAAATTCAGATGGATCTGCCGATAAATCATTACTTAAATTGTAAATGTGCCTAAATAGAAATTTGCTAACATGTTCTGAGAAAGGCGGAGATTGCATCTAGTACAGTATGGAAAAACTTCTTTTGTGTAACAGTGAGGTTACAAAAACAAATGGCTGCACTTTAGGGAATTAAAGATGGCATTAGTGGGTTAAAATTCTAAACAGAAGTTAGCTGAAATGGTTTCAGTACTGAAGTGTGACCATTAGTGGATCCATGTACAGAAGGCAGGTCAGACAGAGCACCCGTGTGTCAGAAAGAATGCTAAGGAAGCCTGATTTTTTCCCCTCTTGAGAATAAATTGTACAAATAAAAAGCTATGCAAATTCCCTCATTTTAGAATTGCAGGTGTCTCCATTTACCAGCATGATTTTGCACCCAAGACTCTGCAAGGAGCAATAGCAGGAAAGGTGAAAACATAGGTAAGAGGGAGCCTTATGCTGGGGAAGAAGTGACAGGCCTAACCTACAATGAGTGAGGAACTGGTGACCCAGAGACTGGGTGCAACCCCATGGGGCCTTTCCCTCATGTCATTTAGGTTTGATAGCAGCTTTCTATTGACCCCCACACCACCACCCCTGTAGCATATGTTCAAGCCTAATTCCAGCAAAGGGGGTGGGTGTGTCGCTGTTGAGCATTCAAAAGCACTTTGCAATGCATTTTGTAAAATAAAAGCTAGAGTTTAGTACTTTAGTTCGCAGCTGGTTAAGAACGTAAGCTTTCTTAACATAAAACTTCCTTCTCTACTTGCTTCATACCTGCAAAACAGGAATAATTAAAAAGAAACCCTCTTTGGCAGGGTAGGGAACCTGCAGCCTGCTAGATGTTACTGAATTTCAACACCCATCATCCCTGACTGTTGAATCTGTCTTGACTGATGGGATCAGAAGCCCAATATCTGCAGGGCCACTGGTTCCACATGTCCAATATAGGGGTGCATGCATTCTCCAGAACTGGATCCTTCCCGGTGGTGGAGGAATAGCTGGACTTCATCTCTAGCTAAAAGGACTGGGAAGCCAAGATGGGTGACACCTGGCTTGAGAGCAGTACATGTGAAAAGGATCTAGGAGTCTTGGTTGACCACAAACTTGACATGAGCCAACAGTGTGACGCGGCAGCTAAAAAAGCCAATGCAATTCTGGGCTGCATCAATAGGAGTATAGCATCTAGATCAAGGGAAGTAATAGTGCCACTGTATTCTGCTCTGGTCAGACCTCACCTGGAGTACTGTGTCCAGTTCTGGGCACCTCAGTTCAAGAAGGACACTGACAAACTGGAACGTGTCCAGAGGATGGCAACCAAAATGGTCAAAGGCCTGGAAACGATGCCTTATGAGGAACGGCTAAGGGAGCTGGGCATGTTTAGCCTGGAGAAGAGGAGGTTAAGGGGTGATATGATAGCCATGTTCAAATATATAAAAGGATGTCACATAGAGGAGGGAGAAAGGTTGTTTTCTGCTGCTCCAGAGAAGCAGACATGGAGCAATGGATCCAAACTACAAGAAAGAAGATTCCACCTAAACATTAGGAAGAACTTCCTGACAGTAAGAGCTGTTCGACAGTGGAATTTGCTGCCAAGGAGTGTGGTGGAGTCTCCTTCTTTGGAGGTCTTTAAGCAGAGGCTTGACAACCATATGTCAGGAGTGCTCTGATGGTGTTTCCTGCTTGGCAGGGGGTTGGACTCGATGGCCCTTGTGCTCTCTTCCAACTCTATGATTCTAAGTAATGGGAAAGACCTCTGTGTGCAAGAGTAGACTGGTGCGCTGGATGGGTTACTAGTCATACCTGCTATGGAGGAAGATACAGCAACCTAAAGGCAACGAGAGGGAACTTAGGTGTGATAAAAAATTAAGTGCATTTTAATGTTCCTTAACATTAAAATGGGTGGCGCTGTGGGTTAAACCACAGAACCTAGGACTTGCCGATCAGAAGGTTGGCGGTTCGAATCCCCGCAACGGGGTGAGCTCCCGTTGCTCGGTCCCTGCTCCTGCCAACCTAGCAGTTTGAAAGCACGTCAAAGTGCAAGTAGATAAATAGGTACTGCTCCGGCAGGAAGGTAAACGGCGTTTCCATGCACTGCTCTGGTTCGCCAGAAGCGGCTTAGTCCTGCTGGCCACATGACCCAGAAGCTGTACGCCGGCTCCCTTGACCAGTAAAGTGAGATGAGCGCCGCAACCCCAGAGTCAGCCACGACTGGACCGAATGGTCAGGGGTCCTTTTACCTTTACTAATGTTCCTTACCCTTCCTTGCTCAAAGGTTCCATAGTATTTTGATACCCAGACAGCGAAAGTAGAATAAACTCCCAATGTGCCCCTTTTGATCTACATTAGAGCCTTACTTGGTGGGTCCAGAGTTCAATTTGTTGCCTCTCCAGAAATTTAGGACTGTAACTCTGATCTGGTGCCACACTGGCAACCCAGGATTAAAACCACCAGGAGTCTTGTGGCACCTTGAAGACTTAATAGGATGCCAGAGAGTGTCATGGTTCTCTCTCGCTCTTAAGAACTGCTAAGGGTAATGGTGGGAGGGGAAGACTTTTGACAACTGATTCTGCAAACACTACTGACACGCTCAGAACTTTTATTAGGTGGAGTTCAGGCCAATAAAAAAATGAAATTTCTAAAACATTCACTTGTGTTGGTGTAGGACGGGAAGAATGAGGTGTCTTCCCACAAACACCCCTCTGATCTCCCTGCCCCCACCCCCAAAATTGAGGGGCAGAAGGAGACACCACTGGTTCTTGTCAAGCCAGTTCAGGTTTGTGGCATGAAGCCAAAGGCCAAGTTACAAAACACAATTATTTCGCACCTTCTTATTTACAGAACAGCTACACTGCTGTGCCCAATTGGCAGACACAAAGTTCTGGGATGTGATGGGGAGTCCGTATGCGCTGGCTGCAAAAACGAACAGTGGCGGAGACAGCACTGTAGCTTTTGTGTTTTAAAAACTCAATAAAAAGGGGTGATGCTGCAACCTGCAATGGGACTTCTTGTGAATGTTAAATCCTTGTGCTGTCAGGAAGGGGAGGAGGGCAGCTCCTTGTAATCTTCAGAAAGCAAGATGTCAGGTACAAAGCTAGGAGGAGACAAAACCCAGCACCTGGTTCTTCCTGTGAGTCTGACGAACTCGCCTGAGCTAAGACCTGCTTTTGAATCAAGCCTCTGGTTCCAAAATGGAAAAAAGGAAAGAAAATGGCACACCGTGTCCTTTGAAAATGTAAAAAAATCGTCAGAAAAATACAAAAAGTTCAGAGAAAGGGTAAGTGTCGTGTCCAAGCTACCTCTAAGGAAATAAACAGGCTTCAAAAAATGCAGAAACCACCATTAGGCTCTATTACATTTACAAATACATACATAAATATATTACATACAACAGCAAATCATAAAGGAAGCAGGTAAGGAGTCGCGCGCACAAGGAGGGGGTGTGGATCTGCCCTGCCTGGGCTGAGCGCTTGGTTGCCTTGTCTCAAGCCCACCCCCTTTCCTAGCGGATTGTCTCCTGGCAGGCGTGGGAGTCCGAGAAGTGGGCGTCTTCCCTCCCTTCTCCTCCTCCTACTCCTGTGTTGGGTTAGTTTGTCCAGTATGGAGACGTTCCATAGGCGGTTTTGGTAGCCTGAGACTTCTGCTGCAGGGCGCTTGCTGGATTGCGTTGACCAGATCCACCCTGGAAGGAGAGAAGGGGAGGGGAAGTTGGGCGGGTCAGAGGGGTCTCTGGCTTTGACCACCTTTTCCCCATCATCCCTCAGGGCTGCACTCCGTGCTGGGCAAACAGGGTTCCCGCTCATGCAACGTGACATCCTCTTTTTCTCTCTCCCCCCCCCCAATTAATCTTCTGCAGAGTTATTTCCCCAATCTTGCACTTCTCTTCCCAGGTGCCTCTCAGGGCGATGTGACGGCATCTCTGCCCCCAGGGCGACTCACCTGCCCGTCTTGCTGAAGGTGATGGTGCAGCATCTGGGAATGAGGCTGCTGATGGGCAGGCAAGATGTGCAGGAAGGGAGCCGGAGCGTAGCCGGGGGCAGCACCAGGGTTCAGGGGCCCTGCAGAGCCCAGGGCTGACGGCAGGCTGAAGGGGGGCGGAGTGCCGGCATGGAATACCTGCTTGTCAAAAGTCTGCACAAGAAGGAAAAAAGAAAAGGCACTTCGACACACAGAAAGGGAACACTCTCCGAACCCTTCTTACAGAACCAGTATCTGCAACCAGAGATCTAACCAGGTCTAAACCACAGAGCCTAGGGCTTGCCGATCAGAAGGTCGGTGGTTGAATCCCTGCGACGGGGTGAGTTCCCGTTGCTTGGTCCCTGCTCCTGCCAACCTAGCAGTTTGAAAGCACATCAAAGTGCAAGTAGATAAATAAGTACCGCTCCGGCAGGAAGGTAAACGGCGTTTCTGTGAGCTGCTCTGGTTCGCCAGAAGCGGCTTCATCATGCTGGCCACATGACCTGTCTGCGGACAAATACCAGTTCCCTCGGCCTATAGAGCGAGATGAGTGTGCAACCTCAGAGTCATCCGCGACTGGACCTAACAGTCAGGGGTACCTTTACCTATCTGCAACCAGAGTTTTGATTTGAAGGCGGTTTTGAACAACTAAGGCTCCACTTCAGAAATGTTCCACTGGCAAGGCTCAGTTTGGGGCAGATACAGCCGGGGGGGGGGGGCAATCCCAGGTTCAGGGACTGAAAAGGCTCCTATGGGGGAAACCAGATCATGTATGCTGCCAGTGGGGAAACAAAAGAAGGTGCTGTACATTGCCCCCTCCACAATTACCACGTCAATCATTTGATGAGCAAAGTGAGTGATAATGCCTCTTTCCCCACCCCGGTTGGAGATTTTTTTAAAAAAGAGATTAATTAAATCTCTTAACTTCATTCAAGAATCACAGGGCACTTTTTAATATAAAATACATAACAGAGTAACAAATGAAAACAGTACCCTCCCAGTAGACAGTTTAATTAGCCAAAAGCCTGTTTTTGCCTGGCGCCTAACGATTTGCAATGAAGGTGCCACAGAAAAGGCCCTTTCCCGCACAGCTACCTTTGGGACCTTGTGGAGGAGGCGCATGTAGAGATCTGTAGAGATCAGCTGGAGAAAGGAGGCATGCGCAAGCAGACCCAGAAGGCTGGCCAAAGGTACATGCAGCCCTCACTCTTAAAAAAGGTTAACCACCTCTGGGCTAGAGCAACATTCAAAGCAATGGCACTTGGTCTGTGGATGGAAGCCTCCCCTTTGATGTCATTTCTGTGCCTGGCATGTGACTCCAGTCACCTTGATCATGGTTTTATCTGTTATGCTGAATTGTACCCCTATGCTGCTTCTGTTTTATTTCTGTACCATTGTGTATATGTACAATCATTTCACTGCACATGGAGCTTGAAAGGGGCCATCAAGAGTTGTCACTATCACGATTCCACATGTGCGGAAAACAGCAACATGGGCAAGGGTGTAACCGTGGGATCAGTGTTTTTGTCTGGGAGTGGGGTGGGCAGATGAGCTGCCCAGACAGAGCCCCAGATGTTTTCAAGAGAGAGAAGTCAGCTTTGCCTCAGAATAAACTCCCACCAAGGTCTCCGTGCAGAAGCACCTAAAGAGAGCCAAAAGATGATCCACCAACGGGGATGTCAAAATGCCAACAGCTGGGAGAGTCAAAAGAAGCAGAAGCCCAGGCACAAAAGCAGCTGGACACACGGCAGTTCCTCACCTGAGTCTTATTGTAGACTGAACCACTAATATCAGGCACACCTGTGTTACTTGAGGTCACAGAAACACCTGAGGGGGGGTGGAGGGAAGGAAAAGAGAGAACAATGAGTTATCAAAACCGTCAAAGGCAATGGGATCTCTCAAGCCTCATGGCTGGTGTCAGTGGCGGACTTTGGGCTCTCAAGCATTGGGGTGCCCTGTGCAATGTGAAAATTTGCAAACACGCTCCGTTCTACAGCATAGTTGTGGCGCCCGCCCCCTGCAGTTTGTACTGCCCAAAAACTGTCTCTGGTGATATTCACCCTCCTTTGGAGCACTGAGCTCGGTTCTTCCTCCCAAACCCCAGAAGGATCTGCTGCTCTTTCAAGCTGCAATTAAAATATATGTTGACAGACTCATGGAAGGCAGCTGCTAGCTGTGGCAGCAAAATGCAACTGCCAAGATGGGAGGCAAGACTTGTTCCATGAGGGGAGGAGAGAATCCACACGTGGACTGAGCCCTCCAAACCACTAGCAAAGGAGGACACAGTTTTGCAGAAAGTTTACATGTGTCCTGTCATATGCATATTTGTGTCTTCTGCAGGAGGAGAGGAGGGTAAAATAAAATGTCAGTGGCTATGCACGTAATAAAATGTCTCTCAGCAGCCGTGGACAGGAGCACACAATGGCCATTCAGCTCCCACGTCCTGCGCGCGGGGGGGGGGGGGGGGAGAGGTGTCATCTTCCTCAACCCTTTGCTCTGGCCAGGCACACTGAGGTTTGTTTAATCTTGTAACACTTAGTTAAGAAAAGATAAGGCGCATCTCTTTAGCCTGGAAGGAACTGGAGAAAGCTCTCTGAATGGGAACTACAAAACAATGCCTACATACAATTATTTCAAAACCTGTAAGGCACTCTCAAAGTCATTCAAAGGGCTTCCCCCAGTGGCCGACTATCAAAATTTCAGTGAGAGGTGAAGCCAAAAAGATGCTAGTCTTTCAACAGAGCTGATTAAAAGGTTCTGCAATCCTATCTCCCTCTACAGCTTGATGGAACGGTGGCTGCAGATGACGGCAGAAGGGGGAGCCTGATGGAACGTTAAGCAATGTGCGTAAAAATCCCTGCTCTGGTTCTCCTGATGCAGCAGAGGGAGAGAAGGCACCTACATCAATGGCTACATTACCTTTTCCTGGTCCACTGCCAGAGGATTTGTTTTGTGCTTGCGCCGACCCAGCGTATCCCCCTTTGCTGTAATCTCCAGCTGCCGTCCCCTGTGTCAGGTCATCGTAGCCTGGAGGAAAACACAAGAAGTGGGATGTGTTGATTCCTGGCAGGACCACATCGGTGCCTAAAGTACAATCACATCTTATGCAGGCGTTGCTTTCTGGCGGCTCTGAGATAAGCCAAGCCTTAGGTAAAGGTAAAGGAACCCCTGACCATTAGGTCCAGTCGTGACCGACTCTGGGGTTGCGGCGTTCATCTCGCTTTACTGGCCGAGGGAGCCGGCGTACAGCTTTCGGGTCATGTGGCCAGCATGAGTAAGCCGCTTCTGGCAAACCAGAGCAGCGCACGGAAACGCCGTTTACTTTCCTGCCGAAGAGGTACCTATTTATCTACTTGCACTTTGACATGCTTTCAAACTGCTAGGTTGACAGGAGCAGGGACTGAGCAATGGGAGCTCACCCCATCACGGAGATTCAAACCGCCAACCTTCTGATCGGCAAGTCCTAGGCTCTGTGGTTCAACCCACAGCGCCACCCGCGTCCCTCAGCCAAGCCTTACTCTGCCTCTACAGCCCAGGACGCTACCGCTGGCTTGAATGGAATAGTGGTCTTGGTTTCAAAAGGCTTCCCGTGAGCAGAGGTGACCGCCCCACTCACACCACATGTCTCTGGCATCCTTCAATGGCTTGGAACTACAATTCCCATCAGTCCCATCTGGTGCGGCCAACGGTCAGGGAGAATGGGAGTTGAAGTTCAAAATATCTGGAAGATACTGGGTTGTGGGGAACTGTGAGGGACTTGGAGCCAAGCATTTCTAAGCCGGAAAAATAAAGGAGCCGTCCCTCCAAATGCCTAAATAAGCAACTCTGATTCTGTAGAAGCTTCCAGCCTCCCTTCACCCCACCCTATGCTTTCAAAAGCAGCAGGGCATTACAACAAACTCTTGCCGGGCTCCTGCCCACCAGTTTTTATAGAAGTCTCCAAAGTCCTGCATCCCAGAGGGGGATGGGAGTAGCAACATCTCATTCCAGGGGGGTCCTCTCCCCATAACTAAGAGAAGCAGCATTAGAAAGAGACAGCAAGTCCAGTTGCTGTTTTGTGCCTGCTCTGCACATTCCAGAGAACTGACAGCCTATGCTCCCCTCTTACCTGCTCCGTAGCTGTGCTGACCGTAGCCGGTCGCCTGCTGGAAGGGTGTCGTGGCCGTGTTTAAGCTGACACTATGCTGCTTGGCTGACGCTGGTGGGACCTGGAAGAAGGCAAATAAAGGAGTCAGGTGGCAGCAGCTGGAAGCTCTTGACTGCCACCTGGTGGGCATGTCAAAGAGGCACCTCTATTTTCAAGAGCCCGTGCCACTTGGCTAAGGAACAGGGAGCGGGAGAGCTCACCCCAGGCAGGAAAGCAGAGAACACATGGGAGGAGACCAAGTGCCCAGCCGGCAGCTCCCAACTGCAGTGGACCCTCAGGTTACGTACCTCTCTGGATACGTAATATTCGAGTTGCGAAAGCAGCAAACCCGGAAGTCTTTTTCTGGATTTTGCCGCAAGCCCAGAAGCGCACTGCGTACAGTGTGCAAGCGCAGAAGCGCTCTATCGTGCTGTGTGCGCACGCAGAAGTGGCACCTCTGGTTACGGATTTTTCAGGGTGTGCACGGACCCCTAGAATGAATTAAATTCGTATCCAGAGGGTCCACTGTATACCTAAAGGGCAGTGAGCTAAGAAGCAGCACAGGTAAGAGCTGTTCAACTGTGAAACAGTCTCCCTTGGAAGGTGGTCACCAAAGGTGACCACAGAACGAAGAGCTTCAGGAGACCACAGACATAGACAGGACTTCTTTGACCAAGGGACAATGTGAGTCCTTGCATGCCAAACATGAGGCCATCCCATCCTCAAAGCTTTCCCGGGAGAAAACTTTACGGGCTG
Organism: Podarcis erhardii; assembly: GCF_964252035.2. Lineage (NCBI taxonomy): Eukaryota > Metazoa > Chordata > Lepidosauria > Squamata > Lacertidae > Podarcis > Podarcis erhardii. Next base: position 53,040,539 of record NC_138501.1, read on the forward strand.
AATTGTGACACAGCCCAATGTGGTGACTCTCAAATCACTCTGCCACAGAGGGTGTGGTTTTGTACACCCACAACCCACACGCCCTGACGAAATCCCTCTTTGCTCTGCAAAGTCTGTTCACCCACCCTGTGGAATCTCCAAGACACCATTTCAGAGGAATCTGAGCCAAAGCTGAGGCGCAACCCCTTCCAATCCCCCCTGTGACTTACAAACATCGTGGGCCCATACTGGAATGCGCTGGGGACTCCTGGCACACCGGCATAATAGGGCAACCCAGTGTAGCTGTACCCGGGTGGCAGGGCGGGGTTGAGGAAGGGCTGCTGAGCCGTGTGGTGAGTCTGCGCCTGGTTCTGCTGAGCCTGGGCGAGAGTGGTGGCTGGGGCAGGTGAGGCAGCATCTCCCCGACCAAATTTTGTTACATCACCTGGGAAGAAGAGAAAAAAGCCCCATTGGGAGATCAGGTGGCTGTCTAAACTCAAGGATCTAGGCAGACCTAGAGGCCAGCAGAGGCGCTTATAGAGGGGTGAAGCCCAAATCCTTTCGCTCTCATAAATTTAGCAATACTGAAATGCATTTATAGAACAGTCGAGTTTTGTTAAGTGTACGCATTGTACATTCAACCCTCAATTTATCTTGGTGCTGCAGCCAAGAAGGATCAAGCCCAAAGATCTAACCCTTGCCTTCCTAACGCTGACCAGAATCTGCCCTGAGATCTTTTGATGAAGGGCGGTATATATGTTTAATTAATTAATTAATTAATTAATGCTTCCACCAAGCTCACAAGCGTGTCCCTCCCCACCCCTGTAAAAGTAAGTGTCCATATTAAGTCGTAGGTCTGGCAGCATGAATTCTGCATACATACCATATTTTTTGCACCATAACACTCACTTTTTTCCTCCTAGAAAGTAAGGGGAAATGTCTGTGCATGTTATGGAGGGAATGCCTACGGGTGGCATGCCTACGGATTTTCCTCCTCTAAAAACTACGTGCGTGTTATGGTCGGGTGCGTGTTATAGAGCGAAAAATACGGTACTTTTATTCCTAAAAGATGGAACCAGCAAACCTGGCAGCCACAATGAGCAAAGCATCACCTTCTTCACTTGGCACAGGTAACGTTTTAGGATCCAGACTCACCTGAGTAAGGGTTGTTAGCAAGGCTCCCCTCTCTGCCCGTTAAGGTTGCTGGAGCAGGGAATGTAATTCCGTAGTAATCCTGAGGAGAAACCAACATCAGCAATGTTTAGATTCAAATTGAAGCCAGCTAGGATCTCTCTGCACAGCCTTTTGTTCAGTGTTACTAGCCAGAGCACTTTGCAAGGAAAATAAACAACTGTCCTTAACGTGAATCTTGCCCCACATGGGGCTACTCCTAAGCAGCCATTTCTTTGAACACGGCCAAAGTGTCATTTCCAGCAAAGCACCAATCAAGGGTTAAGAAACAAGAACACCAGCACACTTATTGGAAAGATTCATAGAAGTCTTGTGGGCTTCTCCAGGGCGCAGAGAAAATGTAATATACATACTATACTATGCATCATACAAAATTTTATCTATACGTAGAGAGAGAGAGAGAGAGAAATGTGTATACATAATAATGTACACGGTTGTTTTTCTGTGAATAAATTAGCATATAGAAATCATCAGCAACAGAAGCAGCAAAAAAATAAAAAATAAATATGCTGTACCAGTCCTTACACTGTTTTCAGCAAGGTATGTAGGTATTTTCCTGTGTCTTATTCCATCAGTGCATAATGAAAATGCTCCACTTTTCAATAAATAATTAGATTCCTTGCCTTCTCTCACTTTCACAATAATTTTCTTATGGGCTCCGGCTCTCCCAGACGGTTATCATTCATCCTTCTAACATGTGAATTTGTCATCTCCCCCCCCCCCCCGAATTTTAGCACATTGTCACATGGGCACCAGTATACTTTTCATTTGCTATTTCTTGTTTCTCTCCTTTTATAATTCATCTTTCAAGTTCTGTTACTTCTCTTAAAGGGTTATGATTCCTAGACAGTTAGTGATATGTCCAACCTAAAAATATTGCAAGAAGATGACCTCAATTTTATTTTATTTTTTAATCCCCATGCCTCTGTCTCTCTGGCTGCAGCAGCAAAACACTTTGAGGAGTGACACATCTCAACTCAGCCCGCACCTTCTGTGCCCATATTTGGAGCAGCCCTGCCTGTTTTTTTGGTTCCGGCCAATATTACTTTCGATATCTCACTTGGATTTCCCCTTGCCGTTTTCTGGTTTCCAAAACAGAGAAGGATGGCTCGCAGCCAAGGAAGTAAGGATGGGGACACAGCTTCAACCCACAGCAATACAGAACGGCTTCATAATTGTTTGCATAAAGCTCCTTTAACACACACTTTGACTGCGGGGGGGGGGGGGAGAGGGAGAGATTTTAGAAGACTGGACGTAAACCGAAAGAACCCGGCATTAGCATTTTCGGCATTTATTTAACAATTAGAACATTCCTTTCTGGCTCATCTAAATGTGCCACTTTCGTACTTTTATCACGGTTGGGTTTTTCAGTTTCTTGGCAGATGACCCCAACACAATGCAATGGGTAATGAAAGTCAACAAAAACTCTCTTTTTAAAAAAGAAAAAGAAAAAAGATGCCTGAAGAAAACTCTTTTTTAAAAAAATGCCACTGGTGCAAAAAGTCATCCAGATGTTTGTGTTTAAATCCTACATTTTGATACTGAAATGATGCAATCATGTTTGAGGGGAATTCTTTTTTTGGAGGGGAAGTACCCATGAGCTCTCCAAACTGAAACAGACAATTGCAATATGCTCCCAGGAGTGGCTACAAAAATGCCCGTGAGACTAATCCTCCCTACCCAAAATTTCGATTTCTGGTTCCTCTTCTGCACCTGAATGGGCTGCCCTCACCACTCCTTTCTTCTCAATTTGAGGTTCACAGTCTCTTGTAACTTCCAGAGCAGGGTAGCTGGGCTTTGACCTATCTGCCCTGAGCCCTTGAGAGGAGGGAGACGATAGATGTAAACACGCTCAATGACTCATGAGACGACCAAGGGCAGGGATACTATCTTGGTCTCCAGCTTCTTCCGTTTCAGACTTGCTAGCGACCCTGGCTTTATTCACTGCCCATACAACAGGTAAGATACCTGGCTCACACATTTAAGAAAGCCGCCCCAAATATCTGAGCGTCACCATCACCGATGTCACCATACAGTTGGAAGGGACCCCAAGAGTCATCTAGTCCAACCCCCTGCAATGCAGGAATCTTTAACCCAGAGTGGAACTCGAACCCATTACCCTGAGATTAAGCAACCGAAGGCTCTGAATACATGGGAGACTTAGTCATCTTTGTGTCTCTTTCTGTTTGCAGTTAGATCAGGTGTCAGCAAACTTTTTCAGCAGGGGGCCGGTCCACTGTCCCCCAGACCTTGTGGGGGGCCAGACTATATTTTGCAAAAACAAATGAATGAATTCTTATGCCCCACAAATAACCCCGAGATGCATTTTAAATAAAAGGACACATTCTACTCATGTAAAAACACGCTGATTCCTGGACCGTCTGCGGGCCGGATTTATAGGCAATTGGGCCGGATCTGGCCCCTGGACCTTAGTTTGCCTACTCATGAGTTAGATGGATTCATCCGTGGGGAAGTCTGTGTTTGTGTGTGTCCAACACACATGTAGGATGCTGCATTAAGGAAGGGGTGGAGTAGACGATCTTTGGCAGCCTCCTCCTCCCTAACCGCCTCCTCTTGAACCCCTTTCCATGCTGATTATTTCAGCTTCCATGTGTAAATGATGCATATTAATGAAATACGCCAGGCATGGCAAGTGGGATTCAGCCTTCATGGGCAGCGGAGGAAGGCAGGGGTGGAAGGCTGTGTGAAGGTGCGATGCAAAAAAGGGGGAAGCAGCAGCCAGATGGACACAATGCATGTGCCTTTTATGCGCAAGGCTCATCTCCTGGCGCCTCCGCTTAAAAGGAACAGGATAGTAATAACCTTGGAGAGCTGCTAAGCAGTCAAGAATGGTAAGCAATGGTGAGGGGGAAGCTGCTAGAGCAGAGGCCCAACTCTGAAGAGGTGGCGTCAAAATGTTCGGTGACTGGTGGATGCAAAGGCCAAGGAACAAGGTTTTGTGATAACTACTAGCTAAAGGACTGGCAGGCTTGAGAGGTGAGGGCAGGAGAGTTCAAATTCTTTCTCCTCCCTGCCACATTCCTGCTTCTCTCCCCCTCTTTCCAGCTCCCACTAAGCCATAAATTTCAGGGGCTACTGCCTGCCTTCCTCCCCACTTCCACTAGCACCCCTAAAACCCACCCTGCTTCCAAGCTATTCTCACAGAGGCACCAACGCTTCTTTGTCCAGTCCAGAGGTTCCCAAAGTGGGAGGTACCGCTCCCTGGGGGTCAGTGGGAGCACCTGGGGGTGCTAAGAGTCGAGGGAGAAGCGAAGCAGGCAGGAGCTGGAGGTTTAAATAACTATCAAGACTTAGAAAAGCTGATGACCACCGAATCAAATTCATCCATGTTGCTGAATTAATTAAATTATTGAGCTTTACTTGGAAAAATGTGCCATTTATTGTTAATGCTTTGAATTTCATTGTGTTATTATCTTAGTGGGCCATGCAATCCACTCTTCTGACTCATGCTTTTTAATTGGGTAGGGGGTCTCATCCTTGCCTCAGAATTTTACTCATTTCCCTCTCCCACGCTGTGAACCAACTGCTCTCTCCCTCCCCACTAACTAACTACTCCCAAACCATTTTCCTTTTCTTCCCAGACAATTTTATAACCACCTTCAAACCACATCTGATATATAGGCTTAGAAGCCTCACCTCCACCCCACAAAACAAACAAACCAACAAACCCAAACCATTGAAATCCCATCCAGAATTTGCAGCTTCCCTCTCTCTTCCTGATTTATTTGTACACTCTCGGGGTCTCTCCCCCCCCCCTTTCTCCCTCTGGTTCAGCCAAGATTCTTCCCCTGCCCTCCCCATCCCTTTTCCTTGCTCAGTTCCACCACATTGTACCTGCCTCACATCTTTTCTCCATGCCTTTTGAAGCTGTTAAGACTGAACGACTAGCTCCAATCCTCCAATGCTTGCATTACATTAATGCACGCTGTTCATAAGATCTTTTTATTAAATGCATTGCTTGAATTGAGGTGGTACTCCTTCCTTAACTCCACACAACCTTTAGTGATTATTTCCAGACATGCTGCCGAGGTCTCAATGGCACAGAAAGAAGGCAATGATATCCTGGGGTTGAAGACTTGCATGCAAAAAAGCATGCTTTTATTTATTGTATTTTATTTTTATCCTGCCTTTACACCTAAAGATGTGCAGGGTGGCAAACCAGAAAACAATAAAAAGAAAGGGTTTTTAAAACATTTAAAGAAATAAGTCAGTATGCCTTGTAAACCAGTAGCCTTCATATTTTCAGCTTTATAGGTGATTTTGGGAGACGCCTACCTAATGAGGGTCATGAGGCCCCCATTTTCAACAAGAGGTTCACAAATCAGATTTTTTCCAGTGGGTAGGGTGGCCTGGGATGGCATACATGCCAGCCTCCATGGCTCTGAGGAGTGTATTTGGTATACAAATTAGGCAAACAAATAGCCCTGGGGTCTTCCTGAAATTTGAGAAGTGGGGAGGAGGAAATAACGTAAACTATATCCTGGGTTACCAGAGAAAAAGAAAAAACTGCCTTAAGGACCCACCACAGTCCAGCTCCTTAGGTTCAGTTGCATGGCTGAACAGGCAAGTGGAAAGTGAAAATGAAACCTGGAAAACCCAAATGATGAAAGGAAAGCTGTCCTGCAGGATAAATAGAAGATGCAGGAGGACCAGCACATAGTCAAAGATGGATCGCAAGTGGATAAGTTACGTGAGCCCCAGCAGAAACCGCCTGAGAACCACCATGAAAATCGAAACGCGTGTGCATGTGGGGCTCGTTTGTCTGGTGCTCCTGTCTTCTGTCCAAGTCTCAGCGCTGGACTGCAACTTTCTAAAACACCGGCAAAAAGTATTTAATCTGCAGAGCCTGGAGCTGTGGCGAGAGATGAGCACCACGTTCTCCCCAGAGTGCCTGAAGAAAACGACCACGTTCAACTTTCCTACAAAGATCCTGGAAATACGTGAGTCGCAGCCTGCCACGGAAGCAATCTACGAAATTCTCTGTGGGTTCTTTCACATCTTGAGCAGTGACTCACTGAAGACTGTCTGGAAGGCCGCACACAGAGAGAGGTGGGTTTCTGCTCTCCATGATGCAGGAGTGGGTGGGAATGGTTGGGATAGGATGGGGCAGCAGAAAGAGAGATCTGTGTCTGCTCCCTCTCTTCAAACTCTGCCACTCTTTGATCGCAGGTCTCTGCAGATGGTGCATGCGCACACCCAAGTCCTCAAGAGTTGCCTCGGAGGGAGAAAAACTACACCGGGGAAGTTAGAGGAACAGAGAAACAAGCTGGTGCTGAAGAAGTATTTTCGAAGGATCAGAACTTTTCTCAGAGGGAACGGAGGCAGCACCTGCTGCTGGGAGAGCCTGGAGCAGGAGGTCCGATCAGGACTCATGTACGTTGACATACTGACAAAGAGAATGAGGAGGTAGCAAACCTCTGCAACCATCGCCCGAGGAACCGTCGGAGCGGAGAAATGACAAACTGACAGCGAATATTTGTGAAACATTCGCAGAGACAAGTTGAGGAAGCTACAAGCCACCTCACTGAAATTGCCAAAGAAACGGGAAGAGCTAAAGGGGCTTTATTATACTGAATGTACAGACTTTGTATAGGTGTTTTATTTTTTTATGAAGCTTGATATGTGTTATTTATTTATTTATTTATTTGATGTGATGCAGATTTATGTATTTTTTGTTAATTTTATATTAAAACAATTTTAAGTATTTAATTGTTTATTTATTGCATCTTTCTTCACTTTCTAGAAAAAAAGTATTGAAGTGACTTACAAATGTATAAAACAAAGAGCTTCTGAATCCCTTAAAACTACTTAGACCAAAACACAACAAAGATGTCTTTACTTATAAGGTAGGTTAGTTAGTTAGTTATTAAAGTCTGCTATACAGTGGTACCTTGGTTCTCAAACTCAATCCGTTTTGGAAGTCCGTTCCAAAACCAAAGCGTTCCAAAACCAAGGCACACTTTCCCATAGAAAGTAATGTAAAATGGATTAATTTGTTCCAGACTTTTAAAAACAACCCCTGAAACAGTAATTTAACATGAATTTTACTATTTAACGAGACCATTGATCCATAAAATGAAAGCAATAAACAATGTACTGCAGTCACATAATCAATCAGCCAGTAGTTGAACTGGGTTCCACACAGTCACACACAAAAAAAGAGCCACAAAAACTCAAAATAAATAGCAAAAACAGACAGACCTCAGTGTAATACTCAAAACGGAAACGTTAACACTCAAAACGGAGCACGTTCAGCTACCAAAAGAAGTTCACAAACCAGAACACTTACTTCCAGGTTTGCAGTGTTTGGGTTCTAAGTTGTTTGAGTACCAAGGCGTTTGAGAACCAAGGTACCACTGTATAGTGCTCCAGGCAGGTTTCTACCCAAGTTTTAGATCAGATGGTCCTTTTTAAAATAAGGACAAAAACTGATAGGGCAAAAACTTGCAAATAATACAACCACCATAAACCACTAACGAAACTGACAGCCTCAAACACATGAACTGACACATTACAGAACCTGGCATTTTATTTGCAAATTGAAATGTCTTCACTTGCTGGAAGACAAATATGGGGTGGGTTATACAAGCAGCCTCTGCAGTCTAACCAAAGTGAAGGAAGGAAGGAGGCTTCTCTCAATGATTTGAGTGCAGCAGAAGGCACTTTGGGAGAAGGGGCTCAGGAAGTGTGTAGGATCCGAGGTGCTTTCACTGGTTCCTTGGATTGCGTCCAGAAACTCACAGGCAGTCAATGCACTTGGGCAAGTCTCTCTTTCACAAACCAGCAAGCAAAATTAACACTATGGATTCACAGAAGTTTCCAAGCCATCTTCATGGGTAGACCAGGTTAAGGATGCTACAATACTGTAATCTAACTAGGCAGGTAACAAGAATACAGTGAAAACAAAATAAAAAAATTCCTTCCAGTAGCACCTTAAAGACCAACTAAGTTAGTTCTAGAACTAACTTAGTTGGTCTTTAAGGTGCTACTGGAAGGATTTTTTTTATTTTGTTTTGACTATGGCAGACCAACACGGCTACCTATCTGTAACAAGAATACAGTGGTACCTCGGGGTGCGAACAGGATCTGTTCCAGAGCCCCGTTCGCATCCTGAACAGAACGTAAGACGTGACTGCGCATGTCATGTTTTGCTACTTCCGCACATGTGCATGACGTCATTTTGACCGTCTGCGCATGCGCGAGCGGCGAAACCCGGAAGTAACGCGCTGGCCACATGACCCGGAAGTTGTACGCCGGCTCCCTCAGCCAATAAAGTGATGAGCGCCGTAACCCCAGAGTCGGTCACGACTGGACCTAATGGTCAGGGGTCCCTTGACCTTTTATGACTGTAGTAACAAGGTCCTGATTGCAGCTTTTCTTTCCAACCAAAGCTAGTAAATGACACTCCCAGGTTCTTCCACCAACTGTGAATTAAATAGCGCAACAGTGCCCAGCAGCGCCCCTAAACTACGAACATCATTTTGAGGGCGAGGGTGATAAAGAGGAGAACCTTGTACAGAATATCACCCCCAACCCAAATTTCCCAGACCCGTTGGCCATCAACCACTTTGTCCTGGCAGGATTCATTTTACTGATCCTCAGCCAGCCCATAAGAACATTCAAGCATTCATTCAAAAGAAACCAACTGCTACTCCTGGATAAGTTGGGCATGTGTTTGCTGGCAACAAAATCAATTTGGCTGGCTGTACTATTTGGCTACTCAAAGATATTAAACAGTGTTGAGCACAAGATAGAACTTTGTGAACCAATATTTCAGAGCACAGCCGCAGCCAACCAATACCACCTTGAGAAGGATTGTTGAAGAATGTGCCCTCAACTTCAGGAAAGAAAATCTACCCATCTGTCAAGGTCAGAAGGGATCGATGATCACTTATGACAAAATCCCCACCAGGAGTGACCCTGTCCCCCATCAATCTCAAGACCAATATTGCCCCACCAAGGCTACTCCCGTCTTTTTCCAAACCTTGGCGCGAACCTCAGCTGATGCAGTTCTAGAACAGCGGTCCCCCCCAAAATTCAGCCCACCCAGCCCCTAAAAACCATGATTCAGAATAGCAGTTTCCATGACCCACTAAGGAAGATAACCACCCAATAAAATTCAAAGCAGCAACAACTCATTGCACATTTACTCAAAATCCAATTAAAACTCTCATTAATTCAAGAAAATTGATGAACTTGATCTGGTGATATCAGCTTTTCAAAGTCTGATACAGTGGTGCCTTGCAAGACAAAATGAATCCGTTCCGCGAGGCTCTTCGTCTGGCGGTTTTTTCGTCTTGCGAAGCAAGCCCATTGACGGCTTAGCGCTATTAGCGGCTTATCGGATAAGCGGCTTAGAAAAAGGGGGGGGGAGGGGAAAAAACCCGCAGGAACTCGCAAGACATTTCGTCTTGCAAAGCAAGACCATAGGAAATTCGTTTTGCGAAGCGCCTCCAAAACGGAAAACTCTTTCGTCTAGCGAGTTTTCCGTCTTGCGAGGCACCACTGTAGTCATTTATACCTCCAGCACCCCATCTAAGCGCCACCATTGGGAGTTGCTTAACTCCTACCCAGTGCAGAGACAAAAGAGGCTTTTTCAAAACAGGGAGCATCACGGTCTCTTCCCAGGAGGCTGGTCATGCCACAAGATACTACATAACAGCCTTTCTCAACCTGTGGGTCCCCAGATGTTGTTGGACTACAACTCCCACCACCCCTAGCTAGCAAGGCCAGAGCTCAGGGACGATGGGAGTTGTAGTCCGACAACATCTGGGGACCCGCAGGTTGAGAACCGCTGCTACATAATGTTGCAGCATGAGTATGCCAACAAAATCCCATCCTGGATTAACCCTCCTTTTCCCACAACACCACTTAGAAGACTTCTCCAACCCAGTCCCTCCAGATATTTGGTCTACAACTCCCATCAGCCCCAGCCAGCATGGGCAATGGTCAGGGACAATGGGAGATTTAGTCCAATATCTCTGGAGGGCAGCAGGTTGTTGAAGGCTGCTGTAGGGCATAATGGAATCCAACAGGATACACAGGTCTCCAAAAGCAGGCGCATCACAGAGGGGGAATTTGTTTAAAACAAGCAAGCAAGCAAATAAACAGAGACAGGCAGTTGCAGAGCCAATAAACACATCACAGCAGACAGAATACACCTCAGAGCCCATGAACATTCCACTACTCTATGACCAGTGTAAACCTCAAAAAAATGAAACCAGCTCAGTTACAGCTTGAAAAAAACCAACAACACAGGAAATTCTACTTACCACAGGGAGCCTGGACTGCAGCATTTGGAGATCATCATAACCATAAATCTGCTTGAAGACAGAGAGGAGGAGGAGGAAGAGGGAGAAAATACAGAAAGAAGTTGTAAGGCGGCACTCCCAAGGAACCACTTCGATTGGCAAATTCTCAAGCCAGGCTCATAAAGCAAGCAGCATTTTAAAACCACCAGGTTTTGTTATATCAAATGTCATGCTGGTTGAACAGCATCCTTTGGAGGAACTGCTGCACTTTTTGAAGGATAGAGTTTGCTTATTACACTACCCTGTGAAGCACAGTAGCCTGGCGCTTTTGGCTAAATGAAAACGTAATTCGTAGTATTCAGCAGAAGCAGCACCACATTCTCAAGTGCCTAGCATTCACAGAGCTCATCCACACAGTCTTCTTATAACGCATACAACAGCCCAGCAAGGTAGGTCAGCATGGTTGTATTTCTGTTGCAGATTGGGGGTAGGGGTTCTCAGGCTGAGAGAATATTGCTTTGAAATGGGGAATGTGGAGTCCATCAACATCTAGAGAACTGCAACTCCCATCAGCTCCAGCCAGTATGGGCAATGGTCAGGAATGGTTCCCCCCCCCCCCGGTGTGTGTGTGTGTGGGGGAGTGTTAGTCCAGTAGCATCAGACTGGTTTTCTAGCCTTGTCTTAAGGCCCTCTTAAGCTCTGCTGCACTTAACTCTATAAGGGACAAAAAATGCAAGTACGGCAGGATCAGACAATGCTTTCTGAATAAACATACAATTTCCCTCACTTTCACGACCCGCCCCCCCCCCCAAATCAATTCCTGTATTGAATTTTTAACTTGTGGCTGTCAAAAGAAAGAGCGAGCCTACAGTGAAACCAAGACTTCCACCTTCCTCCCAACATCAGTTCTAAGGCTATGGCTTGAAAGCAAAGCTATGTACTTCTAAGATGCTTGTGAATGACTTTGTGAGGGGAAAACTGTCAGGGGACAATTGACAAGAAGAGCTGTTCAACAGCGGAGCGGACTCATAGCGTTGTAGATTCGGAAGGGGCCTCAAGGATCATGTAGTCCAACCCCCTGCAATGCAGGAATCTCAACTAAAGCATCCCTGACCACCTTTTCCTTAGAGGCTTTTAAGCAGAGGTTGGATGGCCCTCTGTCAAGGATGCTTTAGCTGAGATTCCTGCATCGCAAGGGATGGGGCTCGATGAACCTCAGTATCCCTTCCAACTCTTGATTCTATGAAACAAAAAGTCAGTTCAGAAACTGTTGCTATACTCCAGATTAGATGTTAAGTCAACTGAAATTCAGAGGTCAGAGGAATAAGGGCTCTTGCTGGCTGGGCCTGGCAGGAGTTACAATCCAAAACATCTGGAAGGCCCCAGGCTGGCAAAATGGGTTCTCTTTCAGGTTCAGGGTGGGCCCAGCTGTGCATGCAACCCAAGCAGTACAACTCTCATTATCATCTTTAGAACTGAGCCACAGAACAAGTCGGTGGTCCACAGACAGCCCATTCTACACAACCTGGCTGGGACAGAGAGACAGACAGACAGACAGGCAGGCAGGCAGGCAGAAAGGCAGGCAGGCAGACAGACAGACAGACACACACACACACACACACACACACTGCCCCAGACGCCTGCAACATGGAGGTGGAAGCCAAGTTCATTTGCGGGAGGCACAAGGAAACCGCTTACTGGGTAGGCTGGCAGAAGTCCTCCAGGTCCAACAATATACTGGTTATGTAACAAGGGTGGTACACCTTGGGGCAGGTTGGGGGGTGCTTTGCCTGCAGAACCAAAAGACATGTTTTTATATATAATATATAACACAAAAATACCAACAAAAAAGGAAGAAAAAGAAAGAGAGAGACAGACAGGTTTCGGGGTCTGAAATATGCTCTTTGGACTCCTTCAGACGACGTGTTTACTCAGCATGCATCCTGATTTGCTTACATGGAGGCAACTATATATTCACTTCTTACTATTCTGCTCTGAGGGTGGGGTGGTTATACAGTATGTCAAAACAGCATTAATTCTGCATTCCTCCCAATTTGCTTGCGGGCTGTTTACATGTCTTCCTGTTTATCGTTCATCTAGCCAACACTTTTCAATGTTTCCAAACAGTAAAAAGTCCAGGTTGTGGGGGTTTTTTTGTGGGGGTTTGTTGTGCTAGGATAGCAGAGAACTTAAATCCACTTTAAATGAGCAAACTTAATGTTCCAGTAGGTGCCCAAAACTCTCCTGCAAAATACTGACAGTCAGAAGGCACCCTTTGACAAGCTCCAGTCACCGCTTATCATAGGAATCTGCCAATGGTCCATCTTGTTCTGCTTTGTCTACACTTCAGGCAGCAGCTTCTTCAGGGTTCCAGGAAGGGGCTCCTTCAGGCTGTTGCCTCCACCTTATTCCCATATCCCTACCCCAGTTCTTCTGCCTCTTCCATCTTCCCACTGATGCCTTCTCCTGGACTGCAGCAGTCTCATTTCCTCCCCATTCTGTATGTTAACCCTTCCCTGGTCCCATGTCCTCAACTTCTTGTCTTTGTCCAGGGAGGTAAACTCTCTGCGACTGGAATTCTATACCGTGCAGTAGTTTAATTCTGAAACCAGCAGGCACGACAAGAAAAGTTATTAAGAAGCAGTTTTCTTTGCTAGCCAGCTTTTTACACTTCCTAGGTGGGGAGAAACAACAAGCTCTCTTGTCGGTTCCCTGAGCTTGTGATCTAAGCTCCCTCCAGACTAATCATGAGCTGTAATCAAGGTTTGTCCTACGATTTACAACTCAGGTTCTCCAGGAAAGCTAAACCACCAGACTGAGTTTGCACAATACAGTAAAGAAAATGCTGAAATATAGCTTTGTAAAGAAACCAGAAACCTTCCTACTGGGAATAACTAGAAAGGAAATAAATAAGAGGGACTGTAAACTCTTTCAGTATGCAATAACAGCAGCGAGGATATTGATGGCTCAAAAATGGAAACAAGAAGATGTACCGACTCTGGAAGAATGGAGAACAAAACTAACAGACTATGCAGAACTGGACAAATGAACTGGAAAAATTAGATTCCAAAGAGATCATAAGTTTTTAGAGGACTGGGGAAAATTTAGAGAATATTTGAAAACGGTATGTGAGGAATACACAACGCTAGTGTGTTTTAAAGAAGCTTTGTGAAAAAAATAAGGAATATTGCAAGAATGTAAATGAGGATAGAAAAAATGTATTTAAAGGCGATATTAAAATTAAGGAATGTGAAGATAGAAATTTAACTACGGATGATTGTCAGAGAAGTTGAGGGAGGTCCAATAAGTTAAAATATGTGATGTGAAAATTTGTATGATTGGAGATTTTATGAAAAAAAATAATGAAAATTTGGGAGAACAGTGAAAAAAAAAAAAAAAAGAGTTTGCACAATACAGTACATTAAGCCAAACCAAAGCTTTGCTCAGTGTAGTGCTGTACTAGAACCACCAGGAACAATGGGGCTGTAATCTCCTCTCTGGGAACCCACATGCTCCCACGAAGCCATGGTTTGGCTGAACATAATGTGCAAAGCAGACTATTGTTTAAACTGGTAAGAGATGCACCCTTACATGTTCTATTAAACTCAGCTAGGAAATATCAGTTCAATACCACACTGGTAGAGCACAGTCTCCACTGAGAGCTTATGCTTATGCTTAAGAAGAGACAACCACTCAGGCAAAAGGATACTAGAATCTTAAGGTAGACTCTCACAACCATTTTCTATTCCTTTTGACATAGTAAAGTCTACCTACATTGACCTTAGCCACAAAACGTCTCCAAATATAGACTGGCTAAACTCTTGCCAGAGTTTGGAATGGCCCAACTGAGAGCATTCCAATTTGGAAGGTCTTAATGTATTTTCCACATTCCATTTCACTTTCCAGCACTTTGCAACTCTGTCCTGAAGGGGTCGGGAGAGCTAACTCTAAGGACGGAAAAAAAGGGCTCTTCTTGTAGACAATGGAAGCAGGAGGGCCAAGTCAGAAAAGTGCAGAACTCTTAATTTTCTGGAAGTGACACAAGTCCTATCTGGGAAAGTGTTTAATATCTGAGGGTAGCTGCGAGGCAATTCAATATTTCTTAAACTGTTTTATTTATACAACAATGAAGTGTTGGTAACTATGATCTGCCAAGTGTTTTAAGTGACAGGGCAGGATGTAAATTTAAGCCAAGCTTGCAACTGTCTGCATCTAAACCAGGGATGGGAAATCTGTGACGTTCCAGATGTTGTTGAACTACAGCCTCCATGAGGCCCAGTCAACATGGCCAACAGTCAGGGCTGGTGTGAGTTATAGTCCACAACAGTCAGTACAGCATGAGACTCTTAATCCCAGGCCTGTGGGTTTGATCCCCACATTGGATATAAGATTCCGGCATTGCAGGGGGTTGGGCCAGATGACTGTTGTGGCCCCTTCCAATTCTACAATTCCATGCTTCTAACACCTGGAGGGCCACAGATTTCTCACTGCTAAATAATAAAGATTGACTCAATCAAGCTAACTGCTGGCTCCCTTGATAATTTATTCAAAACAAAACAAATTCCTTCCAGTAGCACCTTAAAGACCAACTAAGTCAGTTCTTGGTATGAGCTTTCGTGTGCATGCACACTTCTTCAGATACCTGAAGAAGTGTGGTATCCGAAGAAGTGTGCATGCACACGAAAGCTCATACCAAGAACTGACTTAGTTGGTCTTTAAGGTGCATACTTTCGCATGCACACGAAAGCTCATACCAAGAACTGACTTAGTTGGTCTTTAAGGTGCTACTGGAAGGAATTTGTTTTGTTTTGACTATGGCAGACCAACACGGCTACCTATCTGTAATTGATAATTTATTGTATTTCTCATTCATTGTGGAAACATTCAACTGAGACTTCTTAGTATGCAGATGTGATTCCTTACAATCCAAGAATTTAAGGGCTATCGGCACAATCCTAACCATGCCTGCTTAGAAGTAATCCAGAGTGTCGTACTTCCAAGGCCAGGGTGGTTAGGACTGCAGCCTCTGAAGCTGCACAGTCAGTCTGCAGCTGTCTCCTCTGACCGAAAGCAGCTTTCCAATGTCTTGGAGGATAGGAAGGTCTTTCCCAGCCCTGTCACTCAAGATACTTCAATGGGAAACGCCAGGAAAGATGATGAACCTTCGGGAGGCAATGCATGCGCCTGAGAAACAAGCTATACCCTCTCTCCCTGTAATACTTAGCACAAGAGACCATTAAGATATCCTGGGATTGGTGAGGAAGTATTTCCTTGCCTCTTTTGCCAATGCACCCACCCACCGTTCCATTCCTGTTCTATGCACTCACAGGGAACAGAGCCTGCTGGAACACAAACAGAACCTACTTGGCTAGACAAAAAGGCCAGGGTGGAGATCAGGTGAACTACTGTTAAAAGAATTGTGAAATCATACCCACAAAAAATTACACATTTCGCTTTCCATGATTAAAATTTTCAGGTAATTGGAAATGTTTTTGGCAAGGTTGAAGAAGAGGGGACACACTAACACTTTTCTGTTTTTCTTGACAACCAGGGGTGGGGGTGGGGAGAGATCTATATATAGACAAGAGAGCAAGTTAAATGCTTGGTAGTGGTTTCCCCCATCAAATATTCCCACGCGTTAAAAAGGCAGGCAACTTTTATTTTACAGGCCACTGTGCAAAGCATGCTGCAAAGGCGAAGTCTTTTAGAAAAGGCATAGAATTTCTCAACACAGTTTTTACGGCTGGACAAGAAGTGCTCAACAGGCAGACAAACGTCCTCTCTCGCTATATCCACACGATCTGTTAATATTGCGAACCTGAAGACACTAAGGGAGCTGCCCGCGTGGTGGGAGCCGGCAGAGAGACACTGGTCACATTCAGGCCAAGGCTGTTGGTAGAGTTGGCCATGCTGGAGACCGAAGAGGTGGTGGCCAAGGTTGAAGCAACGGAAAAGGTGGTGGAAGGCTGGAGCGCAGCAGAAGGCTGGAGCGCAGCGGAGTTCTCAACACTAGTGTGCTGGAAAGGAAAGACAAACGCACAGACAAAGAAAAGGGGTTAAAGAGCAAGCAAAGGGGGCTGGCAGGCTGGAAAAAATGCTAAACTTTGTAAGCAAGCAGCATGGGAAGCTGGAGAGGAGGATTTTGTACTGCCACCCGAAAATCATTCTTAAAGTTCTATAGTACATTCTCCAGTATATTATTATTAGTAGTAGTAGTAGTAGTAGTAGTAGTAACTTACATTTCTATACCACCCTATATCACAGGGCAGTTATCAATATGAAAACATAAAAATAGATAGCATAATAACAAAACAAAACAATACACCCCCAATACACAGTTTAAAAGGCCATGGACTGTTTAATTAGTCACATTAGAAGAGAAATGTTTTTGTGTGGCACCTAAAGATATATAATGAAGGTGCCAGGCAAGCCTCCCTGGGAGAACATTCCACAAATGGGGGGCCACCGCAGAAAAGGCCCCTTCTTGTGTTGCCACCCAGCATTTTGAATTGGGCCTGGAAACTAACTGGTAGCCAATGCAGTTGGGCCAGAATTGGCATCATATGCTCAAACCACCTTGCCCCAGTGCACAATCTGGACACTAACTTCTGCACCAGCTGAAGTTTCCAAACCATCTTCAGAAGCAACCCCATGCATAATGTGTTTCAGTACAGTGGTGCCTCGCAAGACGAAATTAATTCGTTCCGCGAGTCTCTTCGTCTTGCGGTTTTTTTGTCTTGCGAAGCACCCCTATTAGCGGCTTAGCAAAAGGGGGGGGGAGGGAAAAAACTCGCAAGACGTTATCGTCTTGCGAAGCAAGCCCATACGGAAATTCGTCTTGCGAAGTGCCTCGAAAAACGGAAAACCCTTTCGTCTAGCGAGTTTTTCGTCTTGCGAGGCATTCGTCTTGCGGGGCACCACTGTAATCCAGAACACAGACAACTGAAGTTAGGCTGTCCCTGTGCAGAAGGGGGCACAGCGGGGCCACTAGCTGAAGCTGATGGAAGGCACTCCATAACACTGAGGCCACCTGAGCCTTAAGCAACAGCAAAGGACCCAGAAGTACCCCAAGCTATGTACACGCTCCTTCAGCGGGAGTGGTAACCCCACCAAGAGCAGGCAACCTCCCAACCAGCCAGGGGAACTGATCGCTAACAGTGCCTCAGTCTTTTTCAGTTTAATGGTTCTCATCCAGTCCATAACTGAGGTGAGACAAAGGTCCAGCATTTCCACTGCCTCACCTGCAGATGGAAAGGAGAAGTAGAGCTGTGTGTCATCAGCATATTGCTGACAACATACTCCAAACCTCTGGATAACCCCACTCAGCAGTTTCATGTAGATGTTAAACAGTATGTTTTGACAACAGGGGGATTCTAGGATTTCTCACTTCTTGGTGACCAGCCTACTGTGAAATATGAATCTAAAAGCTATTCAAGCATCTGGGAGTTTTTACTTCAAGCACAAAGCATCAAGATACAAGTTCTGCCAGCTGCCACCAAAATTCTGCCATCATCATTTACAAGATTATAAATTCTCTGTTGTCAGCTGGCACATACAAGTGGATCTTGGATACCTCCCCTACCAACAACATCCCCTGCTGCATCACCTTGGCTGCTGCTTCTACCAATTTCAAGTACAGTGGTGCCTCGCAAGACGAAATTAATTCGTTCCGCGAGTTGCTTCGTCTTGCGATTTTTTCGTCTTGCGGAGCGCGGATTCCCTGGGTATTAACGGCTTTAAGAAAAAGGAAGCAAACCCGCAAGACGTTTTCGTCTTGCAAAGCAAGCCCATAGGGGAAATCGTCTTGCGAAGCAACTCAAGAAACGAAAAACCCTTTCGTCTTGCGCGTTTTTCGTCTAGCGAGGCATTCGTCTTGCGAGGTACCACTGTAGCATCCTTCTCCAATGCTGTGCCGTTTCCCCCCTTTGATTATGGTGGAAGCTACACAGCAGGCAAACCTCAATGTCTTGAGGCACAGAGAAGGGAAAAAATTATTCAGAACTATTAGTTCTGGCAGGTAACAAGTGAAAAAAAAAATTGTGTATAAGGGTGACAATTCCTCACTCCAAGTCAAAAGGAAGACACCCGTTCCATTGCTAGAGAGCCTAATTTTAGTCAGGGTAGATAATTTAAGCTCTTGAAACATGCAAGGAACTTACCGTGTGCGATGTAGATGAAGACAGTGCTGAGGCAGATGAGAGGCTGCTCTGATGATTTGAGAGAGAACTGGGAGGAAAACAAGTGTGAGGGATAAGATAACTGAGGGTCAGTTCACATCTGAATATCTTGGGGGGGGGACTGTTGTCTTGGGACATATCTGATTTCTTTCAAAACAACAATGACCAGCACTGGAGTGGGCAGGTGGTTTAAGAGCGATCTTGGTAGGTCACTGGGCAATTCTCACCATTAAAAGAAAGCCACCCACGTCTTGTAACCTAAAGGCTAGACTTGTAAACCAGAAGCTTCAGCAGGTGCAAATATAGGTGCTAAGAGTTAGCTGGTCACCAGCACCACACAAACCTAGCATTTCCAGAGGTCTAACTGGCTTCCTTTTGGTAACCAGTGGTGGTGGGTGTGCCATGTGTCCGCATCATTGTGCAACTTGGGCCTTTGGTGGAAGTGTGTCAAATAAAACTGGAGTAAGCTGGCCGTGTGCAGGTTAAGGAGACACAAAGGAGCACCATTTGTGCACCTGCCCACCCACCCACCCACCTCCGACTCGCGCCCACCCCATACCACCCTGCTGTACCTGCTTAACTGGGAGAGTGAGCTGCTGACCAAGTCATTTGACTGAGGCAAGCTGGGAAGTGCTGCTGTATGCGGTGGTGCCGAAGGTAGAAGCAAAGCTGTGGTGGCCGTGGTGCTAGGCAAGGAACAGCCTTTGGCGGGCAGGGCCGGAGGAGAGGTTTCTGTCTTAGAGGCTGGAATTGATGGAGTGGCTGAAATAAGTTGGGAAAAGCAATTCAGAGGAGGGGCCTGCTGCACAGCACAACCAAGCTGGTTGGAAAGGTTTATGTGTAAAATGGCACACGCGTGAGAAAAACATATATCCAATCACTGGGCCATAATTGCTTTAGGAAAGCATCAGCAACTCTGCACACTGACAAGTCCACACGGTTCTCACTATCCACACACCATGACTTTGTTTGCCCAGTGGCTGTACATCTACTCTTAAAAGTAATGCCTCTGTCACACTATGGTTCTCTCCCTCAGCCCATTCAGCTCTGTTAGGTTGAAATAAGCGACAGACGAGTGGCGGGTGTCATCTGGGAGGCATCTCCCGAGCACGTCTCGGGGAGTCTCTTTTATTGAATATTACAGCATTGCTATATATGTGCTCGTTGCTGATTGGTTAACACAAGTACAAAGCAAAGGTTACCTATAGACATTAATCATCAATAGATTAAAGGCTAAGAAAGGAAGCACAGAACCAGACAGGCATGAAAACCTCCTAATTAAATTATAACTAGTGATTAATACAGCAAGACCTAAACAATTACCAATGATTGATATATGGCATTCATCTGTAGATGTGGAGATGTGGTCAACCAAGCACTAAGAACAGGTCAGACTAAGAACAAGTCAGAATGCAATGTTTTCGTGAACTCAATGTGAACTGAACATTCTAGGGTGATGAAGAAATGTCTCAACTTAGAACGGTTTGTGCAGAATCATATGTATTAGCAAAGCTTCCCTTCACAGCTCCCCAACAAGCAAGTGTGGCTGTGTTATTTCAGCCAAGCAAAAAACTGCCAGGAGATTTGGAAGGGGCAAAGAGCAGTACAAGAGACGATGCTGTGAGAGGTGGCATCTGTGAACGATGATCTATGCTGCCGAGGAGTCAACAGCTAGCCAACCTAGTTTTCTCTATTGTGCGCAAAACAAGCAAACCTCCAGGAATAGTCCACACAGGTTTGCACAGGTTAAACACACACAAAAAACCCCAGCAACATCTTTCTAGAACTCGTTAAAAGAGCCAAGCTATCTTGTGTGATTCAGATATCTGTGCACAGGACGACGGAGTGGGAATGGGAGGTGTGTGTGTACGCACGCACGCACACAGTTTATTGATTGTATCAGATTCATACAACTGCCCCTTCAAGGTGGTATTTTATCAAATTCAAGAATAGCAATAAAACATGATAAAGTTACAATCAAAGTACAACCACACTGTATTACTTTCCCTTAAAACTGAATAGCAGCTATTAATTGGAAAGGCTCCTATTTCCCAGGGAAGAGTATTCCGTAAGTGTGGGGCCATCACTAAAAAGGCCCTCTTCAGCCTAATATTTCTTATGGACAGACCAGACAGCAGGGTCTCAGTGATGGATTACAACTTTCAGACAGGCTTGTATGGGACCATGCAGTCCCTCAGACAACCTGGTTCCAAACGATTATGGACTTCAAATGATCACAAGCAGCAGTGTGAACTGTGCTCAGATACAAACAGGCAGCCAGCCAGTGTAACAGTTACAGAATTGGTGTAGTATGTTCTGCATGCTTGGCCCCTACTGGCGTTTTTGCTCCCATATTCTGAAATGTTAGTTTCCAAATGGTCTTTAAAGGCAGCCCTATGAAGCACAATGGATATAACCTGAGTGTCACAGAGGCAAGATCTATATACTCTAGATATTGTCATGGCTGGAAAACCAGTTAAAGTTGGTTAAAGGAATTCTTGCCATTGGTGACACCTGCACTTTCACTGAATGAGGTGAAGCCACGAGCAAATCCAGGCTGTGTACCTGATTCTTCAGGAGTAATTGAACCCCATCCAAAACAGATTTCCCATACTCCAATGGACTTAAATCTGTCTTCTACAGAAGCATCTTTGCCACTGCATCCTTTAGAGAGGATGAACTACCTTCTCCCTCAGTTAAGTACTTATGATCTCCAAAGTCCATTCTGACAGCCTGATCCTGGCAGATTCTACTGGCCAGGGAGGACAATTCAACAAGAAAGGGGTAGATCTCAGCCACCCAAGCAAATAAACAATCTATTCAGGCTGCAAAATATATAGAAGCATTCAAGCCCACATTCTGAAACACTCCAGTCCAGTGACAGATATATCACAACCACGAATTTTGCCCCTAAGTGTCAAGTAGAATTATTTTAACGTGTTAATATATAAATCTATGTTTTATTATGACAAAATGTGTCTCATGAAGAATCCCTGCTTAAAAGAGAAATCTAGAAGCCTCCCAAAAATGACTGCTAAGATCAAAGGGTACCACAAAGAAAGAAAAAACCCAGAACAATTCACGCAACGCAAACTTCCAAGATGTCTATGGACCACTTAATACTTTGGCCCAGTATTTGTTCTCCAAATGTGATGTTAGCCCAGTGGATTTCCTTCCTGATAAGCCTCACCCATTTCCTTACCCAGCAGTAGGTCACCTAGTCAGGTTCTCTTGGTACATTAATGACAACAACAAAAATCCCACCAAGTAAAGCTGTTTTGTACAAAAATAGCTGGAAAAGTCTGGAGGTTCCCAAGGAAAAGCTATAAGCTTTAAAAATTGACTTGCTTTCCACCCCTAGGACATTGCTGAAAAAATTGCTTCTGGGTTTTGTAATATTTTAACAGCCCTATTTTCTAAAAATACACAAAATGTAAGTGCATAACTCTCTAGATGTTAGCAGAAAAGACTCAGTCACAGAATTTTCCACAGCATGTTGTATCAGATATGTGCTTGGAAGGTGAACATCATAGTCTATTCATTGTGGCTTGCTAGATTCCACGGGGTTACCAAGCTGCTCCAGCAGGAATCGCTCTGCAAGACAGCCTAGCAAGTAATTTAAGGTGAAGTTTTAACTACTGTGAATGAAATAAAAAAAAAACCCAGCAACTGTTGGAAGGAGAAAGACACATCCAAACACATCAGAGAACAATTAGACACTCACAGTTGTGAGGTCATGGCACTTGAAGAAAAAACAAAACACTTCACTAACAATCTAGTCTGAAACTTTAAGTAGTCGACCTACGTAAAGGACCTTCAAGCAATGTATTCCTTTTGAGAGCTGGTCCAGGCAGCTTCACTTGCCAGGAATGTGAATTTGAGAGTAACAGGCAAGCAAAATGCTGGGAGAGAACAAGGGAATTAGTGGGAAAACTGAAGCAAACGTAAGAAGAAAGCCCTGCAGCTGGATCAGGCCAAAGGCCCATCTAGTCCAGCTTCATTTTCATAGCAGCCAACCAGACCCCTCTGGAAACCCCAAAAGCAGAACCTGAGTGCAACAGAGGTCTCCCCACTTGTGCTCCTAAGTAACTGTTATTCAGTGGAAGTAGACTAGCCTAGCGATCTGCCATCAGACCTGAAAACCACGCCTCAAAAGAGAGCAACAAATCAAGTGCTGGCAGTCAGTAGAATGCTAACTCAGTCCAGGATTGACTAAACTTCAGCCTAGCTTGGGAAATATCCCGAATGAGGCTGAACTCACATATGCAACTGCACAGAGACCAAAAAGAGCCGCCAAATGTGCTGGCCTCACTGGCCTCACACAGGGTGCCAGCTCCCTGCAGGATTGCCGCAGGTATTCTTAGTGACTGATTTTTGAAAGGGATGCAGTGTCAGCCCTGTCAAAAGTCTGGGCTTGGGCACAGGGCGCATGCAGAGGAAGTAGGAAATGGCCTGAACTCAATATGGTTAACTGCTAACACCCATCTGTACACCAGGCGGCAAGCTTCACACAGCTGGCTTGACTGTGAACTCCTAAGCCCTGCATGGAAAACCAGCATAAGTGCTCCAGGTACAAAATACGGTCCTCACCACCCTGATCTCTGAGAGCAGAAGGCTGTCAACTCATACTAACAGCAAGAAAAAACTCGTAACTCCAGGCATAACAAAGGTTTATGAACTTACTGTCAAGGGTTGGCTGTGTTCGCACACTGCTGTGTCCATTCTGGAAGAGTAATCAAATAATATTAATTAGCGTATCAGCTCTCCAAAAGTGAAATGAAACAGGTAGCCAAATCCCAGCTAACACAGCAGGAAAGGAAAGGAATTTGGCTCAGGTCATTTTTTTGTGCTAACATGCAAAAACAGTGAGAAATATGTGTAAGGGGCATACATTAAGGGGTACATTCTACTAACTCAAAGCACCTTGCGACACATTGGGGGTAGTCCATCTAAAGTGTGGCAGGTTTTTAGCAATGTTATATTTTAAAATCCAGCTTTAACCGGAAAAACGCTTTTTCAAAGTCATTGCTGTTTTCTGTTAGCCTGTGTGACGGAGCAGGTGAAAAAACAAATAAGACTATGGTTGGTCATTAATGATCCCCTCCATATGTACGTACATATGTATGTATGTTTCTCTTTCTTTCTTTCTTTCTTTCTTTTTCTTTCATATATCACCTTTCTGCCAAGGTGGCTTACACTTTTAAGTATTAAAATGAGTGATGCAAAATGTGAGGGAGGGAGGGGATAAGCCGGCCAGAGTTTAGTGAGGATGCTTGTTAACAGGCAGGGATTTTCAAAGGTAAGTGACTATTGCTTGGCACTTTTAAACTACAAGTTCTGCAAATGCATGTCTTGGTTTGTGCACATTGTAGTGTACACAGGGTGCAGTGCTCATCTCACTTTTCAGGCCAAGTGAGCCAGCGTTTGTCTGCAGACAGCTTTCTAAGTTATGTGGCCAGCACAACTAAACCACTTCTGGTGCAACAGAACACAGTGACGGAAGCCAGAATGCACAGAAACGCCATTTACCTTCCTGCCACAGTGGTACCTATTTATCTACTTGCACTGGTATGCTTGAAGCAAAGGTGTACTCGCATTGTGTTAAAAATAGATCAGCCAGACAGCAATGGAGAATAAGAAGGTGAGGTTTATTGCCAGGCAATAAGGTACCCAGTTGGAATATTTTCCAAAGAACTGGGGACCCCGATTGACAGAATTCCAGAGGTCTTTATACCTGAGCAGAACACAGCAAATCATTGATCATGAGACAATCAGGAAGGATTCATAATATTGTCAGCGAGAATCAGCCAATCAGCAAGCGGTTGTCACGCTACTTGACCCCCGGTCAAACCTTGGTCGGCACCGGATTCTACTTCTGCTTTCCGATGCTTGTAGTGACGCTCTGTCTAACCTTTCCCCCAGTGCTTTCCCCTCATGCTTTCAAACTGTTAGGTTGGCAGAAGCTGGGACCAAGCAAAGAAAGCTCACCCCATTGTGTGGATTCAAACTACTGACCTTCTAATCAGCAAGCCCAAGAGGCTCAGTGGTTTAGACCACAGCGCTACCTGCGTCTGAGCAAGCATACCTAGACTTCCAAACATCCCCTGCTATGACAAGTGACTGTCTCTTAAGCTTATTAAGTCCTTTGCAGTTTGAACAGTTCCTACCAATTCATCACTGGTACTATTTAAAGTTTTGTAATCAGTTATGCTAGTCCCCAACTCATTAGACAGTCTTCAGGAAAGACTGTGGTTCCCAGCATTGGTTTGATAATGCTGCCAGCCTACTTTGCAGGGTTGTTGCAGATTACTGAGCATATGTGCAAAGCCCTTTTGACTGCTCAAGGACTTTCAGGTTGCATCGACTCCAAAACATTGTAGCTTCATTTGAAAAGACAAAGCAATCAATATGGCATTGCTGCTAGATGCTGCCCAGCTGGGATGTAAAGAACAGTGGGATATAAATCTGATAAAATATGGTTTGTTCTTAAATGTGTTCTTTTACAATGCATCATTTTGTTGTTTGCCACCTTGGGCTTCTTTGGGAAGAAGGGAAGGACAAAAGTCTAATAAGCAGCATAAAATATTTCAGTCAACGATATCTGAAGCTAAGCCTGAGACACTGTGAGCAGTATGGATGAATTAGGCCTTAGGTCATTTATCTCAACCCTGGCCTCCATAAGCAAGCTGAACTATGGTGACATTTCCACAACGGATGCTTTGCAAAGCCTACTCACCGTGACAGCAGCTGAGATTGGTTCTGATAGAGGCACGGAACTTTGGTATGTTATCCTGCTATGCACAGAGGCCTGGTCGAAGGAGGACGTGGTTGTTATGGGACTAGCACTCTGGGAGGAGCCGCTGAGGCTGGCAGAAGTGATGGCAGGGGTGGCATAGGTGGGCTCCTGCACTGTATTGGACATTGGCAAAGAGGTATTCAAAGGATCGCTGGAAAAAAACAAAAGTCACTTGACATCACAGTTAACACAGATTCAGATATCATCATGAAGTTAACCAGCTCTCAAGAAAGCTGCTTTGAACCAGATATGCAAGTTTCAACAGCTTAAAATAAGGAAAGGCCTATGCTGGATGCTCACACAACTCAAAAACAAAGAGGCCTTTAAAATGAGGTTTTGGAGTCCTGCCACAAGGGTGAAGTCAAAAATTTGAGACGACCTTTGAAGTAAATCGACACCACTTGTTTCCCATGGCTCTGCGTCACTGTTTCCAGGTAAAAAGACTTTGCTCCTGGCTTTTAAGAGAAGTCCAAGGGAAGGCATAATAGTTGTGAGTGGTGTCAAGAGGGGAAATGTTTTGTCTCCCCTTCTTGCAGCATTAAAACCCAGTTTGGCAGTCCTGAGCTCAGGGCTGGCCCAAGACATTTTGGCATCTGAGGTGAAACACAAAATGCTACTCCCCCTCCCCACTAGGAAAGAAGAGGTGAGTGAAGATCTGCATCAGGAGCAAGGGCAAACAAAGATCTACATTGGGGTCTGCTACCACAGAGGATCCTGCCACCTGAGGAAGTCCCCTCACCCTGCCACATGGGTGGGCTGGTTCTGCCTGAGCTTGCTACCAAAGGCAAACACAGAAAACCAAATAGTGGCTTTCTTGGCCCATTAGGAAAAATCCAAATACCTTATCGGGCCAATGCCTTTATTAGGCCAATTAATAAGTCGCAAACTAGTGTGCAAGCGTTTGTCCAGCCCAAAAAACTCTCATAATCAGACTAGATAATAAAAAACACGGGGGAAGGAGGGGAGAGAAAAAAGGCTGTTTTTCAAGACATCCATGTCTGCACCTGGTACAAGTCTTAACATGGAATGTGGGAGGAGGTAGCAGACATTCATATGTGGCCCTTTCAGGGGCTTTGTAGGTTCCACCCAGGCCTCCCAGGAAGGACACAAAAATGTCTGATCCCCCATTTCTGCAAACACTGTATTTGAGAATTAGAGAGACTGAGGACCAGCAATTATAATATATGCAACCAAGGTAAACTTAAGCCACTGTGAAGACTTAACTAACAGAAGTCACTGCCACCAAACATGATGATGACCACTATCGTGGCCTTAAAGAATTGCTAGATAATTCACAGAAAATAGCTCTATTCTGGGGCTATTAGCCAGGTTAATTAAACAGAGCCTCCATTTGCTAAAGGCAGCCTGAGATGCTGGGGACAGAAAAGGGGAAGAGATACTGCCATACCCCGCTTTGTGTGCATCTGGCTAGCTGGATTTTTGGCCTAATCCAGCAGGACTCCTATGTGCACCATAAGGACAACTTCTCTACTTCACAAACTCAGCTGTCATTTTACTCAGTAGGCTCACAAGGCAAGGCCACAGCTGTACGAATCTGCTTTATCACTGTAACCCTGACCTACAAAATGCTCTTTGCACAGTACTCTTGTCAGTACGTTAAGATGATCATCTCTTAGCGACAAAACTGTCAATGCTCGTAGCGGCACAGAGCCAGGGCACACAAGGCGTGATGCACTTTCTTCATATTCTGACTTGTGTTCTTCTTCCTGTGCAATCTCCTTTATGGCATTGCTTTGCTTGGCGGTCAGAAAATTTGAACTAGGGGTATAAACCTGGACCTCAGGTCAGCTAATTCCTCATCTCTAGCCCAAATCCTTTGCAACGCTCATGGATGAAAAGGGTGCTTTTTGTTGTTGTTGCTATTGAGGCTTATTTCAATAAAGAGCCTGCCCCTTCCTGAGCTCTTACTCCCGTCTCAGGTCTTCTCATGTAGCACTTTAAGACCCAAGCCCAATGCTGGCAAGGAACAAATGGGAAGCCAAACCACCCAGAGTGGCTGGGGCAACCCAGTCCGATGCACTGGGTATAAGAAATAAATTATTATTATTTTGCATAGTACTACAGACAGCTGTGAGTGTTTACATAATTAGGGAGTTCATAGGAAAGCTAAGGCATTCACAGCATCCATTTCCACTTCCAGCCTGATTTTCAATGCAGGTCTTTGAGCCAGCAAGTAATAAACCTCTTTACATTTAGAACCCTACACCCAGGATTCTCTCATTAACAAGTAGATCTGTTTCAGCCCCGGGAGGGTTGTGCCACAGAGTCCCTAGAACAAAACACCTTTATCTTCAGACATCTTCCCTGACACAAAATCAAGCTTGGTGAGCAGCAGGCCAGAGGACAGAAGCGGAAGAGTGTGCTTACTTTATGGGCTTTGGGTACAGGATGTTGTTGGGTGCCTGGCTGGTGTTCTCGTAGCTTGAAGCAGTTCCAAACTCCGAGAGAGAAGGCTCCAACCCAAACTCAAGAGCGCCAAACTGCACATTTAACCCTGATACGTCTGTGGATCCAGGCATCTCCACAGCAGAGGAAGGGATCTGAAAATTAAGGAACATATTGGTAATCTGTTGATTTGGCACCAGAATGAATCATTTCTGCCGCACAGATGCTGCTTTGTACAATATATTTACTTTATTTCTATTTAAGGCGTGAATATCCCGCTCATAAAACAGATTTCCAAATGCAATTAAATGTATCCCCCACAAATCCCTACAACCAGAAAAATAGTGTGGTGCAATTCAACAGCAAAAGCTAGAATAATACTATTCAACAGACATTAGGAGTTCAAGAGAAGAAAAGAGTCTCAACTTGACAGTCGAAAGTGCCATGTGCCATATAAGGATTTTAGGGAAGGGAATCCCAAAGCTGCAGTGACAACACAGAAAAGGCCCCGCTCTCCAGCCACGTGACCTCCAAAAGGCAGGGACAATGGTCCTCAGACTAGAGCTCAAAAAGGGCAGGCAGGTTCATACCTTGGTCCCAAACTATATAACAGCTTTATGGGCCAAGACACACAGCATTTCTGCCAGGAAACAAAATGGGATGCAAAAAAAAACGGGGAAACAACTTGATTTCAGATTAAGGAGACCTTGACTTTTAGGAATGTATTTGCTGCCAGTCAGTGGGAGTAATACAGATTCAGGCAAATAAAAACTTCATCTCATAGTTGCAAGCAGCATTCACACCCCCACAGAGTTTGGGACAGATTTGTACAACGACGTCGCTGGAAAAATACCAAGCTCCCACCTTCTAAACATCTCAAGAATTCCCAGATTTGCACACAGAATGCCAACAAGTGCATGCTGTTCAAATTTACTCTTATTTTGAAAGCTACATAGGCAGCTGCATTAATGTTTTGAAGATTATGTGACCTGCACAGCACTCAACACCTGCTAAGTTTCTTAAGCAGCTTAAACTTTAAACTCCAGCATCCAGCTACAAAAGCCAGACTACCGTCTTGCACAAAACAAAACAAGCAGCCAGCTAAGGGACATTCTGAGGAAGAGCTATCAATGTAGGTTCTTCTGTCTCCAAAACTTCTGTCTACAGCCCAAGTGCAACTGCATTGTGCAACTGTACAAAATTAGGCTAATGGAAAGCATGTTTTAATTTATGGTTTGGCAAGTGAAGGGCACCCATTTGTTTCTGAAGCTATTTTGACTCTGGTGAAAATGTTTAAGATCACCTCTCCCCACAACCATGAGCAGCAGCTTCTGTTTAAATAGTTAAGTGAACATACACACACCTTCATTATTATTAACATAAAAGTACTGTTTTTAATAGGGGTTTTTAAAAGTGTTTTATTGTTACATATAGTTGTAAACATCCCAATATTTTGTGAAATAGCAGTATATAAATACTTTTATACCTAAATAATACTAATAGATATACTGCTTACTGCCAAAATAGGCTTCTCAAAAAGACACCTATATGAAGGCTTGGCGATATTGTACATTTATTTAATCTGTTAGGAGGCAGGCAATTGAGTGAAGCTGAGGCTCCAAGACTTTGGCCACCTCATGAGAAGAGAAGACTCCCTGTAAAAGACCCTGATGTTGAGAAAGATGGAGGGACAAGAAGAAGGGGACGACAGAGGACGAGATGGTGGGACAGTGTTCTTGAAGCTACCAGCATGAGTTTGACCAAACTGCAGGAGGCAGTGGAAGACAGGAGGGCCTGGCGTGCTCTGGTCCAGGGGGTCACGAAGAGTCGGACACGACTAAACGACTAAATGAAAACAACAAATTGAGTGAAGCTCTTTCATGAGTTGACTGCTTTCGCCTATTTCTAGCAAGGGCAATACTGCCAATGCTTGAGCTCTGCAGCTTTGCCCACCTTTGAAGCTGGGGGTATCCTCCGTTTTGGCGGCTTGATCTGTTTCTGCTGCGTTTGCTGGGAAGGCGCCACCTGGCTATCTGCAGACAGGCTGGGGAGGTGCAGCATTTTGCTGGCAGCCATTGAGCTGTCAACCGGTGATGGCTCCCGGGCTTTCTGTGGGGTGAAGGATTCCAGTCCAGGAGGTGGGGCGGGGGCTGCCAGTGTCTGCTGCTGCTGCTGCTGCCGCTGCGTCAGCTGACTTAGAACTGGGGATGGTTCAGGCTGGGATTTGAAGTCTAAGCACCAAGACCAAGGGGGAGAAATTGAACAATTACATCATCCCTTGCTCCAGGAACTGCTAGTTGGTCAGCAGGTTTCACTACACAGCAATAAAGTTGCTGCTTCTTCCCACCCCACTTTAATCAAAGGGGTCAATGAACACTTACCAAACTGGCTGAGGATAGAAGGCTGTGAAACTGACGGTTTTACATCCCAGGATGATGTTGTGGTTGTGGAAATGGGGGAGTTTGTACTGAGAGAACCTTGCAACGGGAACTGGCCCAAGCCTGGAGATTTCAACTGGTCTAAAATCTGAGATCCAGTGGAATTGGCCAGCTTTGAAGATCCAAGCTCCCCAAACCCTGAACAGAGGACTGAAGACTAATGAGAATGGGGAGAAGAAAAACACACCAAGGTTCACTAGAATTAATACACAGCAATTCATGTTTTATAATATATTACAGAATAATACAAATACATTATACACAGCCAGTTATTAAAAACACAAATGTCTGTGGGAATCTCTGATATCTTTAGTGCTCACCTTCTACATCAGGGGATGAGAACATTTTTGGCCCTGCAGGCCAGATGATTATCAACCCTGCAGAGGGCCAACTTTGGCAGGTGGGGTAGCCCACCTGTAAATCATGACATCAGCTGAGTGGTAGGAGGGCAGTCCCACCCAACTGCCAAAGTTGACTTGTGGAGGTGTGGGAGACAAGTCTGCTTCACCAACACATTCCCTACAGGGAATGCCCTGGCAAAGGAGCACTCAGCAGGACTCAACCCTGCCCATCAGCTGATGTTGCCTGGTATCTTCAGGGCATGGACACATGGACATGGTTCAGGCCAAACAGAACCTCCAGCCGACCGTGATTGGCCCACAGGCTATAGGATCCCAATCTCTGCTGTATAGAAACTAAGCTTAAGCACATGCAACTATTCTTGAGCATAGAACCCTGTGACCTTTCTACCTTCCTTCTTCTCTGTCAATACAACACCCTGGAGGAGAAATCTCCTTTTTTGCTTTCATTACTCTGTACACTCCCATAGGAATCATTGTAGTAGTAAATATGACATAGAAAGCAGAAAATGAATACAAACAAATTTATGAATTCATGCCTATGGGATAGTTTTAGGGGGAGGGAAGGATGAAGCTGTGCCAGACATAGTGAAACATTCTTTGTTTGGAAAACGATACCTGCCTGTACTAGCAAAGCAATTTTCGCAGAGCTAAAGGACTCAGAAAGTTTTCATTTCCACATGCAGCAGTCAGATATGTGCTTGGAAAGAATGCATCACAGTCCTCCAGCCTGGAAGCGCTCTCAATTTCACGAGCAAAGCTGCTTTATTTTAATTAATATGCAAAGAGTATCCTCTGCTGTACTTTCAAGAATCAATACAAGTAGGTCACTTCAGCCACTGACAGGGAACAAGTCAGTATACCAAAGATGGGGCTCCCCAAGCGAGGCTGGAAACACCAAGGTTATCCTTTGCAAGAACAGGCTCACATGCCATGTCATGGCAATCTAACTTCACTTTTGCAAATAAGGAGGCAAGACGGCAAACATTATTCAGGGCACAGAACTGCCTGGCGTTTTCTAATAGCATCCAGGGCAGCATTACCAGGCTCTGCGGAGAATAGGAGTTCACAGTGCTTGTGTTGCTTGCTCCCAAGGCCATCTGAGAATCGTGTTGGGAATTTGTGAAGACCAAAGCCTGCCCAAAGCCTTGCTGCTGAGGAGTCTCGAAGGAGTTTGCCTCAGTTTCTTGGCCAGACGTCACAGACTTCTGAAGCAGCGTCACCAGGTCAATGCTACAAGACAGGATGTGAAGACCAGGGATCAGCAAACTTTTTCAGCAGGGGGCCGGTCCACTGTCCCTCAGACCTTGGCGGGGGGGGGGGGGGGGGATGAACGAATTCCTATGCCCCACAAATAACCCAGAGATGCATTTTAAATAAAAGGACACATTCTACTCATGTAAAAACATGCGGATTCCTGGACAGTCTGCAGGCTGGACTGAGAAGGCAATTGGGCCAGATCCGGCGCCCAGGCCTTAGTTTACCTACCCATGGTCAAGACGCAAAGGAGGCACAGATGTGAGGAAACCATATTTTGACTTAAAGTAGTTCTGGTCACCGCTACTCAATGCTGCAAGTTAGGGTATTGTACACCTGAGGCACCCCTGACAAGTATTTGTCCGACATTCTTATTGACAGCATCCAAATAGATGAGGTCATTTTCTGATGTTATACTGTTGCCTGTGGTAAGAAGTTACTCCTAAATGGTTTCACTTTATCTTGCCTGAGAGACACCCAAAACCTGAATGCAAGGGAGGCGATTTGTTTTAACAATGAATGCCCTGTCAGAGAAAGAGGACAGAGGCAGATCTCAATCTGGATATTCCGAGCATGTAAATTACTCTTAAGTTGCAAGTCATATTTACAGACCTGACTGCTGACAAATCACCAGATACTGGCACCACTTCAATCATTATCTTAATTTGAAATATGAAATCTTAAATTAGTCAGATCTTTTTTTGGGGGGGCGGGGCTGGATTACACTTCACAAAAAAATCTCAAACACAGCACAATCAAGTAATTGGCCAGCTTCTTCGCATGGTGTACTGTTCTTCCATAATCCGGCTTTTCAGAGAATTTAGAATTAGTCATAAATGAGCTCCAGGAGGCAGCAAAAAGGAGGATAATGGATGGATGGCCAGAAAAACTGAAAGAAGAGTTGAAGCCAGCGCAAATAAATAACATACATGAGGGAGGAGCAAGAAAAGGTCCACATTCTTGACCCCTGATTCCACCTTCATTTTTTCAGATACAAACTGAAAGCAGTGGTTTCTCATCTGCAATGCATCCGTGTACATTCACAAGCCCACATTATTTGTGGGTGTAATATATCACACTCACACACACACACCCCCCACCACCACCACAACAAAGAGATTCGATTTCTTAAAAGACCAAACTGATTGTAAGTCAACTATTCCATCATCTGAGATAAAACTTATATGACTTAAGCTTAAAGTTTAGAACATCCAATACACACAACCCCTGATTTATGCATGTTCAATGCATGTGCGAATGTGCATACATGCCGAACACAGAAGTAACCTGAAAACGTCACAAAAGGGGGCAGAGCGAGAGGGGGCAGAAGTGGAGTGAGGGTTAAACGGGGTGTTTGCAGGCTTTTTCAATGGGATTTCAAATATGCACCATGATGCGCATGGTGACCTGCTGCACTTCAAAGCACAAACACGGCAGGAACTAGTTTGTGTGAATGGCTCATCTAGATGTGGAATAGAGAGAGAGCAGGGAAAGGTATACCTTTGGCCAGCAGCAACGTGGTTCTCCACTGGGACAGATGAAGCAGTGAAGACCTTTGTTTCTGAAAGCTGAGACATGGGGGTGGAGAGAGAAAGAAATTGAATTTTAGCCACATTAAACACACAATGCTTTTTCAGGAGACAATGTTCACGAGAAAGACAATAAGAGACACGCTGAGCAAGACAAAGTGTTCCATCTAGCCAATTAGCTTGCCTCAGAACTATGGCCCGTACAAACGGATTTCAGGAAGGAAACTGATACAAAAAAAAGGGTTCTCAAGCTTGATAGGAAATTGGCTTCCCCTCCGTATAGATATATAGCTGGAGATCATCTGGTGCCATAACAAAGTGCTCTGAGCTCCTAGGAAGAAGGGGTGCATATAAACACATTAAAGAATCAAGGGAAGTTACAGCAGAAGAGTCTCTTAGTAAAGAGGGTTTACAGACTAGTGTTAAGTGGCCAGTATGTATCAGGAACCAAAGGCACATGCCGGCCAAGGGGAAGGCAGGGATGTGAGAGGCAGAATGCTATGCTGGCCTGGAGCAATCGGATACCACTCACTCCCAAGACTGAAAGTGCCTTACTTTATGATAGCCTAGAAGGACAAAGGACGCTTCCCATGAGGATCTTATTTTTTCTGATGCCCAGGTAACCTATAGGTAGGTCAGTGGTCTCTTGGGATAAATCCTCAGTTGAACTGTGTAGCACTAGGTCAAGCAAGATCCAACCCATCCAAAAGCAGTAAAAGGCAGATCAGCTGCCTTATCAGTCTACAGACTGCACTGTCCTTGTGGCCAGAACTGATGCTACAGACTGGCAATCATTTTCAAACGGGTGATGGCTCAGAGAGCCTGCTGAGGACGGTGGCATTTATCAGATCACATGATGTTCCCAGCAGCTGAAAAGTTTTTTGTTACACAGAATCCAATAAGGTTTCTGGGAAGCAATTTAATCTGCTTCTGTGTGAGCCCAATCATGGCACAAAAGCAAACAACAACAAAAATCTCTCACTGGCACATTGGCAAGTTCCTCGAAACAAACAGATGATGAATTGTGGTTGCCAGTTGCTTTGCAAGAGTCTCATTGCCACACTCAGCCCCTTTTAGCAAGAATCATCTGTTCAGAAGCAAACTCGGGGGTAGGCTGCAGATTTAAATGTGTCCATCATTCATCAAATTCACACAGTATTTGAACCAAAAAGCTTCTGCCCAGTCCCAAACTACCTAAGAATATCAGTTACCAAGGATGATCAAGGGATAAGTGCCACTTCCACACACTACTTGTGTACTTTCCATGAAGGAAGAAGTAGAGCGGATGGGATGGAGCAAAGTGAGAAATGTTTTTCGCACATTTAATTTATTTGCTCAGTTTATATCCCACACTTGCCTTTGAAGTAGCTCAGTCAACAGAACTAATGAGAGAATTTGTGTAGTCCTGCTTTTACCATTGAACTTGGGGTACTGTTCAAACATTTCTTTCCAAAGAATCTTTGCAATGCAGCTTAGATGAGATTTGGCCAGCCCTGCTGCAGCAAAGGTTCTTTTGAAAAGAGACATTTGAACAATATATCGGGATTAAAATCAGTCAAAGTTCAGGCAACGTTCAAGACAAGGTGTCCCAAAAACTAGCAAAACGTTCTAGGTAGCTCATTCAGAAGGATGTGGCACTGGCTGATCAGAGAATGAATTCAGTGTTCCTGCCTACCCAATAATTACAGACTTACATCTTCATTCCAGTCTTCAGCAGTCCATTCTTCTATTGTGTTCTTCCATGCTCCTATGGCAATAAAAGAGAGAAAAGACAAACAATCAACCCACAATTCCTGGTGCCATACATCCCCTTTGAGAGATCCATCCCTAACTGGAAACCCATGTGAAAAGAAATAGAAGTTTAGGGTAAAACTTGCAAGGTATTAATTACCATACTTATTATGATAGCTTTCAGCCAACCTAATGAATCCTCCATTAACACTGTCTAAATTCAACAGAATTATTATTTTCTGAAATAGCTCAAAACAAGCCCACAACTGCCTCCCAATGCTCAGGGCATCCATCTGCTGGTGCTGTCATCAATGGTGCAGTGTTTTAGGATAGAGATGAAGGCTGGCAGAGTAAAGATTAGGGAGCATAACATTTTTTCCCTACAGTTTACAGTGGTACCTCAGGTTACAAATGCTTCAGATTACATACGCTTCAGGTTATAGACTCCGCTAACCCAGAAATATTACCTCGGGTTAAGAACTTTGCTTCAGGATGAGAACAGAAATCGTGCAATGGCAGCAGGAGGCCCCATTAGCTAAAGTGGTGCTTCAGGTTAAGAACAGTTTCAGGTTAAGAATAGACCTCCAGAACGAATTAAGTTCTTAACCCGAGGTACCACTGTCTTTTGAAAACCCCACTGTTGCATTTAAGGAAAACTCAAGAGCAACATAAGGCCAGATTGCACCATACAGTTCAAGCAGTGCCCTCTAAGTTTCTATTCAGGTCATGTGTAAAATTGTCTTGTGTCACAGCTAGGTCCCACCTGTTGCCAACATCTTAGAAAAAGAGCACAGACCGTCTACTTTCTTCATAATGACTTGCCCTGAGCCTTTGAAATCAGTTGGGAGCTGGGAGTAGGGAGGTTGCCATTGCACTGGGGCACCTCTGAAGCCCAGTGTGACTACAGGAGCAAAGCCCGATCCAACACTGTGGAAGGGCAGGATGTGTAGCAAACACAAAATCTAAGGAGCTTCTTTTACACACACACACAAACCCCCAGAATTCTCTTAATGAGGTGGCCCCAATCCCTTCCTCTGCCACTGTAGTACAAAGGTGGCCACAGAAAGCCTCCTTTTTAAGATAAAGGATCAGAATCAGCAACACAATTGCAACAATATTCGAAGGCACTTCCCTGCCTTCAGTTTTGGATGCCCAAACCTCTTATCTATATCCTGTGAGGACATGCACATGCGCACACTACAATGTTGTGTTTTAATGTTGTAACCCAGGTGAAGCACAGGTCATTATCATTATGAATAATGATAGTAATATTTTTGCTAATGTTAACTCTGGCACATTTGTAATTCTCAAACCTTCGGTGGTGTTGCCTCACCTGTTCCATCATCTGCCTCATTCTGCCCAGACTCCCAAGATTCTTTTGTTCCAAAGCCATCTGTAGCAGAAGACTCCGTATAATCTGCAGGGTTAAACGTCCTACAGGTCAAGAGAGTTGAGAAAGTCAGAAATATACAGAAAGATGAGCTTGTGTACCTGCCTTAGACAGAGTAAGACCGTTGGTCGGTCTAGCCTAACACTACCTCTTTCAACGGACAACACTTCTCTGGGAAGTTGAGGGCACTGACTGTAGGGTCTTGTCCAGGCAAACCATGTGCTCTTCCAGAGAAGTCTGGAGTAGGGAAGTGCCGCTATGAACATGCACACCCAGCAATCATAAAAGAAACCCCTTCTTTAGCATTGCTAAAACTGGATTAGAAGATAGGTGGATGGGAAAAAAACAGCTTTCTATCAATTTCTTAAATGGCTATTACTAACTAAATAGAATGCGCCAAAGTTTCCCTATGGCTGGTCTGGAAACTGCAGTTTGTGCAGACTGTACAGAACTTGCACTTTTAACCAGTATCATATGATATTTGTTCTCCACTGTCTCTCAGGGTGGCAGGACCTACGCTTTGGAACTCCCTGCCAATGGACATTAGGGCAGCAACCTCACTGTACTGTTTTATAAAATGGTCTGGAAACTAAAAACATCTTCATTAGCTGCCAGTGCACTTCTGGGTGGGATTCAGAAGGCTGGTGTTATATGGTCAACATATTTGACTTGTTCACTGGAATAATCATCCTATACGTCACTCTTGGGAGGTCAGACAGGTAACAAGGAAGGGCCATTTCGGTGACAGTACCTAGGCTGTGATAAACCTTCCTAGAGACATTCCCTTGCCCTTCCATCCTGCTACCACTTTGTTGACTGCAGAGGCACATTAAAACATTTATAACAAATTAATTTTAATGAGAGACAGCTTGAGGGTCCTTCTGCTTATATTATAAAATGGCTTAGAAGCCATTTGGGCATGTAAGTATGCAACTTATGTGAGTGTTATGTTCCAGGGATCACATCTAAAGCCAAAACCATGTATAGTCTAATAATAATAATAATAATAAAATAATAATAATAGTTTTATTATTTATACCGGCCCATCTGTCTGAGTTTCCCCAGCCACTCT
This sequence comes from Podarcis erhardii, assembly GCF_964252035.2. Classification (NCBI taxonomy): domain Eukaryota; kingdom Metazoa; phylum Chordata; class Lepidosauria; order Squamata; family Lacertidae; genus Podarcis; species Podarcis erhardii. The sequence goes on from NC_138501.1 coordinate 53,078,136, forward strand.
GGGCAGCTCACAGCATACATTAGAACATACTAAAACATCAAACATTAAAAACTTCCCAGCAGGTGGGATGGTCAAAGTCAATTGTCCTGGAAACTCACCTTATTTCCAAATATATTTTTTTTGCAACATGCACAAAGCTGAATGTGCACAAGTTAAATTTGCAGCCTTACTGTATATAAATTTAATAATAATAATAATAATAATAATAATAATAATAATATGAGCTGTTTATTTTGGTATAGCCACTTTAATGGTGTTTCCACATGGTATTTTATTGATCTGAGTTGCATTTTATATATATGCTTGCCACCTTGTAGACTATACTGTAAAACAACAGGCTATAAAGCAGTTTAAATAAAATATACTCCCTCCTCACTGTGTGCAGCAATATCTGTGACCTTGCGCACTCCCACCCAGCTCTTCTTGTCACATAAAGGCAGCAATATCTGAACTGGGAGATCCCACAGCTATCTGAACAGGAGAACTCAATGGCCGAGGAAACATGGGATGGAATAACAAAGAGCGAGCAACCTTGCACTGAATAAACCTGTACAGCTGGATGTGCCTTCTATACACAGTGAGGAGGCCAACAAATCCCAGATCTCAATGCATTCCGAAAACATGGAGGGGAGGGGCAATTTAGCCACTACTGTGCTTCTTAAAAGCATGTCTGCTTGTGCCTCAAAACTATCACTTAGACTGACTGTGCTCATGTTGTAGTGTATCATGAAGGAAGCAGGAAAGAGTGCCAAGGTTGGTGAGTTTTTAACTGCACAGTGAGAGGCGTTGCAAGTGAATGAGCGAATGTGCGATTAATTTGACACTGCCAGATGGTGCCAAGGAGCAACCACCACCAACTGCCAGCAGAGGATGTAATTTCAGAAACTCTCAGCTGGAGTATAGTTGGGGTGAATGAGCTCCAGTAGTCCTTTTAACTCCTTATCCGCCACGCCCTGCTGCCTACATTAGATGGCAACAACACCTTCTGCTCATGGTTCCAACAGTGCTGAGATTGTGACTTCCCAGGGAGTAAGCATGGTGCACCAAAAACAAAGAAGGGACTTGCAGCATCTTAAATTCAAACATATTTATCATGCCTTAAACCTCAGTGGGTGAGCCCACTTCACCAGGTGTGCATTGGGTGGGCAGCTAATATAACAGCCACCAATTCTGAGACTAAGAAAAAAGGCTACCAACACCACAGCCATGCCTATGAATACCTCAAGAGCACAGCTAGGAGACCTTCATACTTTCTAAGGCAATGCTGGTTGTTTTTTTTAATTTGACAGACTCTTTGATTTGGATGTCAATTTCTTCCATGGTGTCCTAAAAATTCTTAACACACGGCCAACAGATACTGCAGTCCAGGAGAAGTTTTACGTTCAGATTATTTAAACCCCTTAACATTGATTTTGCTTTTGCAATTTGGTATCTCCAAATCCTATTGGGCACCTGCAAGTGCTATTTTGATATCTACGAAGTATCTTCAAGCGCACCCTCCCCATATTAGCAGCAACATAACACAACCATTTTGTGCTATCCATGAAGTTGCGAAATGCAATTGTGCAAATGCTGCTCAAATAGTACATGTCTTAACTGCAGCGCCTGTGAGGTTTTCTTGTTAGAGACTCACAATGCACTATAATTTTACAGTTGTACCTAAGTGATTGTTATAATTCTGTTATGAATATATTAATAGCATAAATTTTTCTTTAGATACAGAAGTTTTTCTGGAAATAATAATAATGCATAATAATATGATGGGGGGGGGACCCTTACTATTCAGTAATATTACAATGCCCCAGCTTGCATTCAGCATTGTGTGTGTGTGTGAGAGAGAGAGAGAGAGAATTAAATTCCTGGGACAATTTGATAGAACTAATCCTCATCTTGGGTTTATGCTTACCTCAGGCAACAAAACGGCTGCTTGAGGTTGTCAATCCCTCTCTGAATTACTCAAGAGTTTGCTTGTCAGGCTGTAATAGTGAAGGCACCCATTTCACAAGGACTTGGGTGTTTCCACTGCCTCACTTTTATAAAGTTTCCTGATATCAGGATGAAGGGAGTCAATAAGTCCTCTCAATACAAACGTTTAACAGATTCTCCATTACATGGTTCTGTGTAATGTCTTGAATACAAAGTTAAGCAGCGTTGACAGGTCCTATTTTAGCTGATATATTTTCTTTCACTGACATGGTGTAAAGAACCTACCCCATGCCTTGGGCTGAAAACCTCCCTGCTCCTCTTCCTCTGCCACGTCCAAACCCTGTGGGAAGGAAAGAGCCTCATTTAAGGGTGCAAGGTGGATAAGCTGAACATTCAGCTCCCAAGGTTTCAGGAGGGGGAGTCAACTTGAGATAGTAGGGCTCAGCCATTTCTCCTCTTCTCATTTCCTTCAGAAACAGCACTCTCTCTTCTTAATCAAGGAAGCAAGACAACATCACAGCAGAAAAGAAACTCTTTTTCTATCCTCTTCATAAATGCCTAGAGGCAAACCCAGATAGTGGCAGTGTGGTGCAGTGGTTAGAAGACTGGGAGTCCAGAGTTGACATCCCCACTCAGCCATGAAGAGTGACCTGGGACCAGCCACTGTCTCTCCACATAACCTACCCCATCCCGAATGGAACGCAAGATGTGACGGCGCATCTGCGTGTCACTTTTTGCCGCTTACGCGCATGCGCGTGACATCATTTTGAGCGCAAGCGCATGCGCAAGTGGCAAAACCTGGAAGTAACACGCTCCATTACTTCCTAGTTGCCGTGGACCACAACTCAAACACGCTCAACCTGAAGCACATTCAACTCAAGGTATGACTGTATGTCAATACAGTGGTACCTCGGGTTAAGTACTTAATTTGTTCCGGAGGTCCATTCTTAACCTGAAACTGTTCTTAATCTGAAGCACCACTTTAGCTAATGGGACCTCCTGCTGCTGCCGCGACGCCGGAGCACAATTTCTGTTCTCATCCTGAAGCAAAGTTCTTAACCCGAGGTAATATTTCTGGGTTAGCGGAGTCTGTAACCTGAAGCGTATGTAACCCGAGGTACCACTGTACTGAAGGTATAAGTAAGTATATGAGATTTCAGTCAGGCCCTAAAACCTATTTTCCAAGGTGGCCCTCTTCACAACTTGCAGGTTAGGATCCAATGATTCTCACCCACTGTGCCTCGGGCCCAAGGACCGACTTATATGGTCTTCAGTCCTATAGCTAGGGAACTATACACTCTCCCCAGACTCTTACTATAATGTTGGCCCTTCTGCATGAAAGCTTGGTACTATGAGCAAACAGCCAGCTAAAATAACAGAAGACTGCTGGCCAGCTGTGGTGGGAGCAGGTTAGGAAAGGATAAGAAAAGTCTTACTTCAAACAAACCCCTTCCTCTTTACCCACAATCTCTCCATATATTACAACACTACAGTGGTGCCCCGCAAGACGAATGCCTCGCAAGACGGAAAACCCGCTAGACGAAAGGGTTTTCCGTTTTAGAGGCGCTTCGCAAAACAAATTTCCCTATGGGCTTGCTTCGCAAGATGAAAATGTCTTGCGAGTTCCTGCGGTTTTCCCCCCTCCCCCCTTTTTCTAAGCCGCTAAGCCGCTTATCAGCTGATCCGCTAAGCCACTAATAGCGCTAATCCGTCAATGGCTTGCTTTGCAAGACGAAAAAACCGCTAGACGAAGAGACTCACGGAACGGATTAATTTCGTCTTGCGAGGCACCACTGTACACTGTTATCACTAGTCTACAAGGACATCTTCACAGCTGCACTATTTTGAAACACTGAACTGAAGACAGCCTAACCAAACACATTTCTGCTTCCTGAATTCTACAAAGGCTGCTTTTAATCATGTGGTCTGGAAGAGCCACCAACACACCAACCAAGGGGGACAAATTGGACCCAAAATACAAAATGGATTAGATGTTTAAAAGTGCAGGTACAAGCTTAAAAATGCAGGCAGAAGCTATCGGTCTTCAGCTATGAAATACAGCAGGGTATTCTTCTGCATGTTTTTTTAAAGATATTCCCTGAGCTGAAAGTATTTCAGGCTTATCTTGCATCAACTGCAAAGGAGGTGCTGGTTTTCAGCAATGTCCTAGGATATTCTTAAGCAGGAAGCACCAAGATCCTAGTGCTCATGCCAGTAGTTAGGCCACATTCACATGGACAAATGCAAACAGCACTCAGGTCCTGCTTGCGGGATTCCCCTAGACACTGGTTGGCCACTGTGAGAACAGACTACTAGGCTAGATGGTTGCCTGCATGGCTCACAAGTCCTGCAGCCCTTTAGGGGCAAGAAAAAGAATTATCAGGCAAGTAGAGCACAGGGTTGGAGGGTGGAGGGCTCTTAACAGAAGCTATTTCTTGCAAGGTTCCTTTTTCAAGGAGAAGGGGAAACAAAAATATTCATAGGTTTGTCTTACCTCTCCCTCTGCTACGTTTCCCACGATCAGAAGGCCTTTCTCCTTGGCTGTTATCCACTCCATTCTCCTCTACTCTGACTAGATGTGGAAGGAGAAATACAGAAAGCAAAACATTACTATATACAATTTGAAAGCATGCCCACTCGATCAGGCTTTTTGTTTTTCAACTGCGCAGGAGACAGAACCACACAGCAAGAATGGAAAGGGTGAGGGGTCCTAACAAGACACAAGGATTTGGACTTGCAGGTGCTACTCTGCCTGTTAGCTGAAGCCTCGGTTCACTGAGAAGCCTACAGAGATAAATGGTTTGATGATATCATGCCTAAATCTTTCCACAAGCTCCTGCCTTGAATATAAAATGTCTTTCCTTTTTATCAAGCTATATATTTTAGGACTCTGTGTTCAATATGCACGGCACTGGCCTTGTTTTTATACTGTGTTGCTGTTTCAGAGTGTGTGTTTAAGAGTGATGAGCATTTGCTGTTTTTGAATATTTGTGAGCAGCTTTAACAGCTCCTTTGAGGTTGAAGAGCGAGCTGGCTATGTGCCCATATTAAAATATTTGATCAGCTTTCAGACATTTTTCATGTGCCCATACTCAATACAGAAAATACACCCCATTATTATTATTATTATTATTATTATTATTATTATTATTAGAGAAACGCGTCATTAAACCAAGCCAGTATCAGGTTCTCACGGCCGTATAAAATGTACCAAAACTAGGCAAATCCTTTTGTTGAAGAGAAACAGTTCTGCGTGCATAGTTTGTGGTTCTTCCCCCAGTGCTCTACTGCAAACATACAACAAAGCAACTCAAGCACAACACGCTCCTCTGTGAACGCAAAGGCAAACTAAGGCAACCGCGTTCCTAGGAGCAAGGTGCCTGCGCTTACACTCTCGACCACGGCTGCCCCCTCTTCCTCGTCTGCTGGAACTTCCCCGTCCACGGCTCACTTCTCTGTCCCCTCGCTTTTCTCTGTTCTCTTTGTTTTCTGAACTCTCTTTTCCAAGACTTTTCTTCTTTCCTCCCACTGTCTCCCACGAAGTCTATTTGGGTGGAGAAGGAAAACACAGAACAATTCAAAAGGGGTTTAAAGACTGCCTTGAGAATATCTTCCAGTGTAAAACCTCTAAGCTCTAACCTTTTACAGCCCTTCAGACATGCAAGGTCCATTGTCAAACAAAGCCTCGGGGGCACCTGCAAAGCCTAGAAACCATCAACACTAATCCAGCATCCTTGGAATGGAATTAATCCCTGTGGCATTTTAATGGCAAAGCATTTTTACAGGGGCAAACTTTGTGACATTAAAACAGGCTCTTAACATTATTTACTTATTTATTTAAACTGTAAATAGGCAAATCAAGATCCAGACCTTGGGGAAGAGGGAGGGGGCTTAAATACACACATACCCCAAAATACTATAGTCCTGATTAAAATCACCCTTCTCATCCATGGCTATTTGGCACAGGAGTGAGGCTATCACTCATGCCAAATAGTATCAGAGGTGGGTTGCTGTTTTTTGTCAACAGCCTGGTTATCTACTTTTTTTTTTAGTCCATACAACGTTAAACCACATGTTTAATACCATGTAGGTGTTTGGCTCATAGCCTCTTTCCTTACTATTAATGACTAAGGCAGGACGTATTTAGACCCATTTCATAAGCAGGTATTAACTTGCCCAGGATCATCAGCGCAACTGTATCTGAGAAGGGGTTGGAACCCAGAACTGAAATCTGCCTCCCCACCCTCTTATATCAGACTTCCCTAACCTTGGGTCTCTAGATATTGTTGGACTATAAACCCCAACATCCCCCAGCAAGCATGGCCAGTGGACAAGGGGCATGGGGGTGTAGCCCAGACGCACTTGAGCTATGCTAATATCTCGTGACTGACTTTGGTATTGTATCCCAACTCGTCTTGAGACACATTCCTGCATTACTGATTAGGGTACAAAACCCTACCCTTATACTCTGCTGTCTCATTTCATGTGGCCCCCATGGATGGTGGATGTGGGGATTTTTTTGACTGCTCAAGTCTTGCAACAACTGCCAACACTCACAATGTTCAACAAAGAAAAAGGGGGAAATTGCCCAGAATATCTTGTCTATTGGTTCTTGAGTTGTGGCACATGTGTTTGCTGGTTAAGCAGCAAGAACCGGCGGGCGGGGAGGTGAGTTTTGCTTCTTTTTTGGACTAATTTGTACTTTATTTTTATCCACTTCCCAGGCAAATACTGTCTCCAAAAATGTCTCGTATCAGTTCAAACAAAAACAAGATGCTGTTCCACAAGACATAAATGAGAAGGGAGTGGAGGGAGAAGGCGGAAGGAGGAGATCAGTCTGACAATGCCAATGGTGGTATATAAATATCGATTGAAAATCCAGTTGGTGCCAGGCTGGTCTTCCCTTGAGAAAGACATGCCCAGAGCTTTGTCACTCAATCATTAATTCTGAATGAATGTAACATACAGGTATTTGCTTGATCTGCATAGCGTCACCTGAATTACAAGGGGAATATCCTGGCCCAACCAGGACTGGTCAAAGAACAAAGCATAAATCCTAGCAAAATATACCAAGAAAAATATATGCACATATCAAAGTGACTTGACTACCAAAATACTTTCCACCATAATCATCTCTCCCTAACCCCCAACTCAATAGCCAATTTGCCAGCAAGCAAAAGAGAACCTAAACGAATCTTTCCTGCACCCACTAAGGGGCTCAAAAAGCTTTTGCTTTTCTTAGGTTCCAGGGAAAGAGAATCCCCTCTGATGCTGGCTCATGGAGCAGTTGGGGTGGGGAATGAGATTTAGGTTCCACCCCCTAACAGTGTGCAAATCAGCCCAGAACATGATGGGGAGGAAATACCAGCTGTTTTTATTCCTGATTTAGGTAGTGTACAGTCTCACTTCAGATATGAGAGTGAGACTATGGAGAAGACTTATGTCTCTGTTGTCCCAATTCAAAACGTAGATAGTAAGCTCAAGAGGGCATCACAGTCCCTCACAAACATATAGTGATAGGTTTTCTTGTTTTATCATAATAAAGCAGACAGAGAGCTGTCCAGCCTCATTCTACACACAGTGAGCCACAAAGGTCAGAAGTGGGGCTTGTTTCTTATAGAAATTCTACAGGGCAGAAGAAATAGTAGAGGAGTATAAGCTGCTGAACACAGAATTCGGCTTCCAGAGAATCTGAGCTCCTCTTTTTCAAGAAAGCAGCAAGTTCCTACACCTTATGTTGCAAACAGATACTTGAGTGTGTGGGGGAAATGCCTACTAATATCTCAGAAGCCAGAGAGGTGGTTGAAAAATTACAGAATTGTAGGGCTGGAAGGGTCCCCGAGAGTCATCTAGTCCACCCCCTGCAATGCAGGAATCTCCTCTAAAGCATCCATGACAGATGGCAATCCAACATCTGCTTAAAAACTCCAATGAATAAGAGTCCACAACCTCCCTATGGAGTCCGTTCCACTTTCTAACAGTTCCCAAAATAAAGGTGGGGGGAGCAGCTTAAAATACCCCGTACAATTCATTGTCCTCCATAACTAGCAAAACTGGAATTAGGGAAGAAAGAAAAAAGTAAATTTAGAAGCTTTAGTTTTCTTGGGGCCTTATTTTTTAAAACCTCAAACACAGTCCTATGCAGGAATAGTCAAAGTTACATTTGAGTGCCCCAGTTGAGCATTTGCATACACCTTCACATTACAGAACCCTGGTAGCAAGTATCAAGGGTCAGGGATAGTTCATCCTAAGCAGGTGCACAAGTTAAGTGCTTTGCCAGTTTTCCAGGGCAGACCTCCAGTTCACCTGCTCTTTTAGACTTAGAGACTTCCAGGCTCTCCAGATCCAGGGTCAATATCCTGTTTGTCTGAAGAAAAATGCACCAGAAATTCTAACTGGTAGCAGGACACAAAGATGAATCTAGGTGATAATTACAGTGGATTGCTTTTTAGCATGTGGCACTCTAAAACAGGGGTGGGCAGGAGGTAGATAGTAAAACAGGGGTAGATTAGGGTTCTACCAGTAAATTTGCAGTGATTTGCAGTGGCTCAGCAAGGATTCTGACACCAAATTATTTAATAAGAACAACAAGACCTTTTCCTCTCTTCTAAATTAGGCTGCTGAGCTGAAGAAAAGTGGCTGGGGGGGTGAATTTATGGGGGAGAGCAGATTTTAGTGTAAGCTCAGTCCTGGTACTGAAAACAATTTCCTGGGCTCAAAATGAGGAATCCCCTACAAAGAATCCTTTTCCTGAATTATGAGGTTATTGCCCCCCTCCCTGCCACTATTTTATACCTGGCTTTGGCTGGTGGATCTCAGGGTTCTAGTAAAATTAATTGGATCCTCACAAGCCTGGTCTGCAGACTCCAGTACCTGAACAAACTTTTGCAGGAACCAAGTCTAAGGAACTGAGGCAGATAATGGTGATGAGGGATGAAGTTCTAGGCCTAACAGACAAAATAAAAACTGACAAAACACCAGGTCTGAATGGCATCCACCTGAGAGTTATCAAAGAACTCAAATGTGTAATTGCTGAACTTCTAACAAAATGTAACTTGTTCCTCAGATACTTAACTGGAAAACTGGTGAAAAGTATTGGTAAAGATAAAATAACCAAGCACAGAGAAGAACAAGCCTAGAGGAAGCTGAGTCAGCATGGCTTTTGCAATGGCACGTCCTGTTTCATGAACCTATTCAGAATTATTTGAGAGTATCAACAAGCATATAGATAGAGGTGATCCAGTTGGCATAGTGCACTTTAGCTTTCAACAAAATACTTCACCAAAGACTCCTGATTTGAGTAAGCTTACTAGTCATGGAATAAGAAGAGAGACTTTCTTGTGGACCAGTGAGTGCTTAAGTAACAGGAAACAGAGAGTAGGAAAAAATGGACAGTCCTCCAAACGGAGAGACGTTGAAAGTGGAGTCCTGCAAGGATCAGTATTGGTACCTGTGCTTTTTAATCTGTTCATAAGCAATCTAGAGCTAAGGTTGAGCAGTGAGGTGGCCAGGTCTGCTGATGATACTAAACTGTTCAAGGATATTAAAACAAAAAGACTGAAATGTTCCCAAAGCACCTCTCCAAACAGAGATCATTAGGATAGCAACTGAAAAATAAAACTTCCAATATTATAATATCACTATACAATCTATGGTGTAACGACATTTAGAATACTGTTTATACAGTTCTGGTCACCTCTACTGGTGTGCTATGGGATAATGTTATTACCTAAGACTAAAGAGCATCAGAAATTGATACACAGAGATGTTATGGCTGTGACAAATCAAGGCACCACTTTGTGACTGTGATGTCACGCAGCAAAATAACCTCAGGCTACTTAAAATTCACCAGCTCTTTCCAGTGTTTAATTTCTTGGAAAGTTCTTGACAGTAGGGCTCAAATCTGTTTAGAAATCATTTCTTTTGCCAGTGATAGACAACTGAATTCCTTACAATTAAGATACATGTTAACTGAGTGAGCTGGGGGCCAATTTCAGAGTTTCACTAGTTTTAAAGGTTTTTGAAACCTACATATAACAAAGTTGTTTCTAAAACATAAGTAATTGACATCTTTCTTAGCTTGGCCACAGCTTTTCAATCCCCAATGAAAAGCAGGAAGTCTCCATGTATTAACTCTTCAGGCAAGGCTACTCTCAAGGATTAAGAAAATCTAGATCTAGAGTCCTTACTGTGTCAGAGTTCCCTTCCAGCAAGATATTGATTGCTCTGTTTACATCTCCATTACAGTCATGTAGAGCCACTATGCAATCATCCTGATTCTTCCCAGTCACTTCCATAAGCTGGAAAAAAACACAAATATATGAGTCACGTTAAAGAGACCTTGATAACACAACAAAGGGAGTCCAGGCAACAAGTGGAAAAATAGGTTTAAAATATACCTACAATTATATATATATATATATATATACACACACACACACCATCCCAAAGGCACTGAGTGGGTAGCAATACAAGTTGCCCCAGGCCTCAGACAAGCTCTGCATGGGCCTGGTTATAACACTGTATTCAGCTAAGTTTCAGTTAGAGTGGACCCACTGAAATGAATGGATCCAAGTTAAATGAATGGATCCAAGTTAATCATGGCCATTAATTTCAATGAGTCTACTCTGACTGAAACTTAGCTGAATACAGTTCATAATTACTATTATTTAAGCTGAAGTTTTAGTAAGTAAGTGGACTTGAAACAGGCTTGAAGTAGCAAAGGGTATTCTCCACCAGTCCATGAAAGCCAACCCGCCCAGGGACAGGGGAAAAACATATACCTGTTTCACTTTATCCTCAAAGTCTGCATCGTTCTTATCGTAGATCATCTGAGCAAGGCGAATTTGTTCCGCTGTTGCCTGGGAAGCACAAACAGATCGGTTATAGAAATACACACGCAAAGCCAAATTTTTCCCCAAATGCTTGAGTCTCCCGTAATTTGTTCCTTTTGTTCCAGGGGTGTGGAACCTGCAGCACTCCAGATACAGGTGAATTACAACTCCTATCATCACCTGGCCATGCTGACTAGGGTGGACAGGAATTGGGAGTCCAACATCACCTGGAAGTCTACTGGTTCCTCACTCCTATTTTATTTTTAACTCCAAGGGAAGAAACATTGAGGCATCCTTTCCTATCTAACAAGCCCAAACTCCAGATTGCAGGCAAATATAAGAAAAAAACAACCAGTGCCGATCCCTCACAGAACAGTTCTTAAAGCAGATAATTTAGCATTGAACACAAGACAAAGTTGTTAAGTTTTATCTAAATTACCAAAGGAACCACTGTTCGGGTGCATGGCCTATTATGAGCCCTAATTAGAGAACTACAACCCCTGAATTTCCTGCCCATTTTTTGCCTAATTCTGTCACTCAATCTTTGCACACAATTTAATTCAATAAAGTGTTCATTTCAGAGCACTGGCATGGTTCTGGCTGGTACAATGGGACAAGGGGTACTGGCAGTTCTGAAATGTGAGCTACAGAAAACATTTATTTTTTTAAGTTTTAAAAATTCATTTAAAATTTGAACTTTTAGTTACAGCAAAATTTGAAAGGCTACGGGTTTGCAATCCTAGACTGGATGGTAAGCACTCCTAATTCAAGTAGATAAGATGAATACCCACTGAGCAATGGTATTTTCAACATCATTTCTTGATCTTGATTAATTCTTACAGGTTCAGAATTACCGATACATGGATCCAGAATATCCACATCCCTACCTGTACTACTGGTTTCTGTGGTTGCGTCAGCTGCGTGGCTGAAATCTGCGCTTTGTCTCGAGTGCCCCGGGTACGTTCACTGCCCACCGAAGTCATCATATACAGTATATACAAAACAACGTATGTACAAAATAGAAAATCTGAAAAGAGAGAGGAAAAATCCAGCTGAGTTAAGCACTGTTCCTAATATGAAAAACTGGCATAAATGACAGTATACAGATTAACACAAAAGAGAGCTAATTATGTTCATATCCCAAGTAGCAATGTGACAATCTTTTTTTTTTTTTTTTTGCACACATGGGAAGTAGAAATGCATTTCCTAAAAAGTCTGGCAAGGCACTACCTCAAAACTCCTATCTGCAGACCAGGTTGGGGCCAGGGTCCAAAAGGCTACTTTGCTTGAACACTGAGAGATCTCAGACTTCCTTCCCTTGAATAAGAGGCTCAGGTGACATTTTAAAAGCTGCTTTAGGAACCTACCCCAACTTTAAAAGTGGTTTCCCATGCAGCACAGAAGTTGAGCTGTCTAGAAACTGCAAGCCCAAAATCCACATGAAGACAGAAAATGGGTTGTGCGGTTGTTTGCATTTTTTGTACCTAAAGATTTCCTTTAATGTGGTCCATATCAGCTGCTACCACATGAGATTAATGAGATGACTCCCATCAAGGGTTCTTCACCACAAAGGGTGGGGGGACATCTGAATTAACTCTGTTTCTACATTATCCAAGGCCTTAACTCCTTTTAATATCAGTTCAAATGGCAAGTACAGTTGTACCTCTGGTTGCGAACGGGATCCGTTCCGGAGCCCCTTTCGCAACCTGAAAGGAACGCAACCCGCATCTGCGCACGCGCAGGTCTCAATTCGCCGCTTCTGCACATGCGTGTGACGTCATTTGCGCGTCTGCGCAAAGTAACCCTTTCTGGTACTTCCGGGTCACCGCGGGACACAACCTGAAAAAACGTATCATGAAACAAATGTAACAAGAGGTATGACTGTGGAGAAACGTGAGGTACGAGTAAAGGTATGTGATTTAAGAAGAGCTACCTACTCCTATTCCACTTTTTCTAATTGTAAATTCATGTGCTCGTATGTGGGGGGGGGGCTGCCTCCATTCATCTGAACATAGGTGTAATCATGGCTATGGCTGGTCACAGTGGTCCTTTGACCAAGTGGCTTAGTATCTCCAAATCTGGGACAGCTATTAACCAAATGAAAAACAAGGAAGCCAGTGGACCTGATGGGATACCTGCTGAAGTCTTCAAAGTGGGTGGAGTTGAACTTACACAACAACTTCACAAGCTCATCAAAAAAATCTGGGAGAGAGGAGGTCCCAGTGATTGCTTAGGTCAAAGCGACATACCAGAAATGAGCAACCTGTGGGGTGTTGCCATATGCAAACAGTAACAACTGCAAACACAAACTCGTAACATTTTATCTATCTGAAGAAGTCTTACACAGCATTCTACAGAGTCATCTGACATTTCACTGCTGACTCGTGCAGTCTCACTAGCATTCGAACTAGGGCTGACCCAAATGCCTTAGTTTCCTCAATTTCCCAACATTTCATGGATCATAGGTGGGGTGTGAAAACCCACCCAAAATGTGGGAGTGAAGGAAGTCATTGGACTGGCTCATACGATGACAGGCAAGTACTACCCCACCTTAAAGTCCTGAGAATTTCATTTAGAAGGAAACTCTGACAAAGCTGGGTGTAGCTTTGCACAGTCTTAATTTTAACCTCCTCTTCCAGCTATTAACAAATTTAGCTTTTACTGGCCAAGCCTATATACCCAGCAACTGAAACGCTGAATGCAATAAGGAAATAATCACTCCAGAGATATGGCAAAACAAACAAACAAACCACCACTTCCTTGAGCTCTTGCATAGTTAACTAAAGAGAGCTGCCTGTACCTGGAAATGGCTGCAGGATCTGACCCAGAAGACCACATTCCATTATGACCGAACCTGGCAAAGCCCAACTTATCTGCTACTTTGAAGATGATCGAAGATCACCTACTCAGCAGAGTTGAGGCCCATTTGCACAAGCCATATAATGTGATAGCAGTATGGAAAGGAAGAGGCATAAAGTGCTACTTGTGTGATACGACGTGCAGAAAGTCTATAGCTCAAGCTTTTCTGAGGTACTGCTTAATCTAAGACATGAAGCACACCCAATTTGACTGCTCATTTTAAGGCAAGTGAGGGCATTCATAAGGTCACAAAATACTAACTTTATGCCGCCACTAGAATGTTAAACTGGCCCTATGAACTGGCCCCAATTCTTTTGCCAGAACTATTCACAGATAAATTTTGTTGTACCTTCACCTTCCACTGAAAGGGCTAGAAATTTGCTCCCTAAAAATCTGCAATGATGCCTAGATTCTGTATCCAAGACCTTTCAAGATTTCTGATGCAATAAGGGCTTACAAGGAGCTAGGTTTTCCCTTTCATTGTGCCATTTCTTCACTGCAGCTTCCACACATTTCTTACCCGTTATCTGCAACCATCTAACAGTTCCAAGGCTATTAGAATGTAACTGGTCTGCTCTCTTATTGTAAGGATGTTTTCCCGTTCTTTTGTTTTGGATCTTTTTTGTACTGGAAAGGCAGCTTTAAAAGCTAGAATTGATTTATTTAGGTTGGAGCAGAGGCAATCTGCTTATGACAAGGTTGCTATATAAAATTTTAGGTTATACACACACAGCAGACACATACTCCGCAGAAAACTAATCCTTCACCCTTCAAATTTTAGGAAATATTCCCTGGGAAAATTACACATAATTTCAGCACACAGAACAATCCCAAAAAGCCACCTTGGCTCTCCTAATAACTCTAAATATTTTTTTTTTATAATATTTATTAAGGGTTTTTTAATTACAACACAAAAAACAAAGCATACAAAAATATCACATTTTATAACATATTTTCTTATCCTCTTTGGACTTCCTCACATCTCCCGCTCCTACGTTCCAAAATTATAGAAAAAATTAGTCCAGCAATTTATCACCTTGTCCCCACCTTAGAATCTAGTTTTCCAATGTTATATCTTAAATTTTAGATATATTCATTTCACTCTTTAAAACATTTAGCTTAGCCTAATCATTATCTAAAAAATTGATTTTTCCATGAATTTAACTTATCTTCATAATTCACTTCATCTAATTCGATGGTGCCAAATTGTTTATGATCAAGCATCCTCCTTAACATTCATACAGTTTACAATATTTTTGCAAATAGTCCTTAAATTTCTTCCAATCTTCTTCCACCGTCTCCTCTCCCAGGTCTCGTATTCTGCCAGTCATCTCGGCCAGTTCCATATAGTCTATCAGTTGCATCTGCCATTCTTCCAGTGTGGGTAGATCTTGGGTTTTCCAATGCTTAGCAACGAGTATCCTTGCTGCTGTTGTTGCGTACATAAAAAATGTTCGGTTCTTCTTTAACACCCCTTGGCCAACAATACCCAAAAGGAAGGCCTCTGGTTTCTTAAGGAAGGTATACTTAAATACCTTTTTCAGTTCATTATATATCATTTCCCAGAAAGCCTTCACCTTGGGGCAAGTCCACCAACGGTGAAAGAACGTTCCTTCATTTTCCTTACACTTCCAACACTTATTATCAGACAAGTGGTATATTTTTGCAAGTTTGACTGGGGTCATGTACCATTTATATATCATTTTCATTACATTTTCTTTCAGAGCATTGCATGCAGTGAAATTCAGCCCAGTAGTCCACAACTTTTCCCAGTCCTCAAACATGATATTATACCCAATGTCCTGTGCCCACTTTATCATAGCCGATTTAACCATTTCATCTTGTGTGTTCCATTTTAACAGCAAGTTATACATTCTTGAAAGTACCTTAGTCTTAGGCTCTAACAGTTCAGTTTCTAGCTTCGATTTTTCCACCTGGAATCCTAACTTTCTATCAAGTTTAAAAACTTCCTTAATCTGAGCATAGTGTAACCAATCCCGCACTTTGTCTTTCATTTTCTCCTGACTCTGCAATTTCCAGTTACCTAATAACTCTAAATATTCCCACAACAGAATGAAAATATATTGGAGAAACCTTTTCCAATTTCTACCTGGTCCAAGAGGCAGGGCCCAGACTCGCCCAGAACAGCTAAAAGGCTCCTGGGGAGGCCAGAGGGACATTGCTGCTCCCTGCTGCAAGGAGGCTGAGGGCACACTCCACAAGGGGTGTTCGAAAAAGGGTGAGAGGCTGTCAGCTCTGCAGGCAAGGGGGGACATAACTGGGCTCCTGAGTCCCACAGAGGTGCCGCAGAAAGAATGCAGTTGGTCAAGGGACCCATGAACTCAAAAAGGTTGAAAACATCTGCCTTAGAGAAAAGAGAAGTGCAGAAATGCATTCTTCCTCTCCCCTGACTCCACCTGAAGAGGAAAGATTGGGTAACATGGGGGTTGCTGTACTCATAGCACCATCTCCAGGTCTCAGAATGCAGGCCTCTGGTTCAATTGTGTGTTTTAAGAATTAACAACAACAACAACAACAACTGCGGAAGATTCCCCTGTTACAAGGTATAGGTCAAGTAGAAGCAAAGAACTGAACATTGGAGCAAGAAAATCAGGCTCTTACAGAACCTATAATTCCTTTACAATAGTGATGTGGCAGAGGGCAGCATTTTGTACTCCTAAAATATGTTTATAAATGGCATTGCAATGTTCCTGCTAGAGGATGGAAGACTAAAAGCCTATTATTAATGCTCCAGGTCTACTCAACCAAAGACTACTTTAACATGCAACTCAGTAGTGTGCCTACTACAGGAACAAGCAGGTAATAAGTGTTCTTATACCTAGGGTTTGAGCTTTTGAGTTTGGAGACGGGTGGCACACTGGAAGGAGATTGAGGGGAGAGAAGAGAATCATTGTGTGTGGAAAGAGAAGAGGATCAGTCAAGACCTAAAATCTCAGCTAAAACTCAAGTTCTGGCTATTTTATACTTTTAAGATGGCTGGGTCTGCTTAGCCTGTTTCCTTTAGGCTTCAAGGATGGTATGGTTTTTTTCAGAAAAACCAAAAGTATGAGTTGAAAAGTGGGGTGAAGAAATGAGAAACATTTCATACAGTCCCGAAACAATTAAAAAGAAGTCATAGTTTTAAAAAATCAGCTATAGGTTGGCTTAATGTGAACAAACAATATGATGGTGCAACACTTCTGAGACGCTTCTGCTGTAATCCTCCCCTACCCCAGCCACACTCTGGCTTGTTGTGGTGTCCAAGCTGAGGCTTATGTTGTGTTGTTCTCCAAACAAACCATGAGCAGTCACCATGGTTTATTCTTAGCCAACCGCGCATGGCTAAACCATGGGTCTAGGTTTGGACATCACAACAGGACAAAATCCAGCTTTGTTTCCCAGCATCACAACAGCTGCAAGAATAGGCAAGGAGCACAATAACTTTTCAGCAGCGTATGTGGGCATAAGTGTTGTTTTTTAACTGTGGTTTAATGCAACATGCAATCTAGCTCAGCCTGTGTCCTTGGGGCCAGAGACTAAGGATTGTGAGGAGAGAAGGTGGATGTGGTTATTGTTTAACATTTATATTTTGAACCCAGATCTTAGCCTCTATCCACCAGACCATTTTAAATTTCAAGTGAGCCAATAAACCAGTGTTCCCCAGTCTGGTGCCCTCCAAATGTTCTGAACCATGACTCCAAACAGTCCCATTCAGCTGTACTTCAAAACATCTGGAAGGCACCGGATCAGCGAAGGCTAGACGAAGCACTCGGCTTTGAATCCTACTCAAGAAGCCTAAGGCACAACAGCTACATGCAGTTGCTAGGAATTTACATTTAAGAGCAAGATTCTTATAAACCTAACAACGTACAAGGAAACAAAGTGCAGTGAGCCAAGACTAGAACATTGCATGCTTTTGCCAGATGAGGGGAACAATTCGTGTGTATTCTGCTTACACACAAGCTCATACACTGCACTCTCCTGAACTTTCTAAACTGCTCCCCCTCCCCCTGGAACAAGTTTCAAATATTTCCCCAGAATAGAAGCAGAGAAGCAACGCTTGCTAAAAATAGCCGAGCTGAGGGCTCAGAAGTTAATCGGGAGATCACAGATGACCATACTCCCAATGCCCCTGGCCAAGAAGCATATATCTGCCCCTAATGCACAAAAGTAATGGGCAACATTAGCTGGTTGAAAGACAGAAGAAGGAAGGGACCAAGAGATCCCAACTGCCAATGTCAAAAAAGAACAAAAGGTTTCAGCAGCCAGGGACTAATGCTAGGAAGGTTAGCAGGCCATGTATATGCTACATACACATTAAACTTTTAAGGAACCTTGGGAACTGTTGCTTTGTTAGTGGCACAGGAATGAAAAGGAGCCTCAGCTCCCTCTGCCCCCTAAAAAATAAAACATTTCCCAGAGTTATTTATTTACAGTATTCAGTAAAATGCATACACCACTTGACTGTAAAAAAATAAAACCTCAAAGAGGTTTGCAAAGAGTATAAACCATATCAGTAGAAACAGTTAAAAACTACTATTTAAAACATAAAAAACAGCAATAAACTAAAAATGAATTAGAACACACATAAGCATTCTACATACAGTCATACCTCAGGTTGAAGTAGCTTCGGGAGAAGTATTTTCGGGTTGCGCGCTGTGGCGACCCGGAAGTAACGGAGCACGTTACTTCTGGGTTTTGCCGCTCGCGCATGCGCAGACGGTCAAAATGACGCCATGCGTATGCACGGAAGCTGCGAATCGCGACCCACGGACGCGGGTTACGTTCGCTTCTGGATGCGAATGGGGCTCCGGAACAGATCCCGTTCGCATCCAGTGGTACCACTGTATCTGGGTAAGCTTGCCTAAACAAAAAATGTTTTTAGCAGGTGTCAAAAAGACTACAGTGAAGGTGCCTGCCTGGTATCAATAAGCAGGGAGTTCCAAAGGGTAGGTGCTGCCACAATGAAGGAACAAGGGGAACAGGTATTATGTGGCACTTGCAACAATGCCAGGTCTGCAGACAGAAGTGGGCAAACTGGTCCCAAGCTAAAAGCAACACCTCTGGTGAATTATTTGATGGAAACCAGCAATCTAATTTAATAAAGTTTGGGTTTCTAGCTTAATTGCTACCACAAGCAAATCCCAGGTATGTTTTTATGCTGTCTTGCTTTTATATCACGGACAGAATGTATAATGTTAAGGAATCTCACTAAGTCGCATTCCCTTATTTAGGCATCTGGTTGTTACCCATGGTTATTGGAAGCTGGGCATGACTAATCAGTCATCTGCTAGTCAACTCAGTGTTATAAAATCTTCTAGGAAGACTTAAAGTAAGACAATAAGGTATGAAAAGTCCTCTTCGGGCTCCAGGGAGGGTCTCCTCGCAAGCCACTAGGGAGGACTCTCCAGCCCTCTCCCACCATTTCCTTGTTTGACTCTATTTATTTCCTGACCTGACGCACACATAAGTGGGATGACACCTGTACTTTCAATCTTTACGGAGTTTTGGTATGACACAACCTAGATGGCACCGTGACAGTGAATCATCCCAATACCACTCCAGACAGCCTGACATCTTGCCAAGTGTTAGGATGAGCTTTGTGCTGATGGGGTTTGCAACTCTGTAAGTGCATGAAATCCAACCCTCAAAGAACTACTTAGCAATCATCTTAAGAGCTGCTGACCAATAAGCACTACTTGAGTGAGAGCGCTCATTCCAAAGGAAAGGTGCAGCACTCTTGCCAAGCATGAGGTCTTCCTTCGAAGCCTCAGGCCCTCTGAATTCATCAATGGAATAAATGGGGCAAACTGGAGGGAAGGGGTTTGCAAACACTTGCATGTTGCTCAAAATGTAGTACAGCTCATTGTTGCCATTCATTCCCGCAGAGAATAGCAAAGTATCAAAACATATATTGTCTTAGGAACACTTTTCCTCAGGAACTTCCTTTCTGAGTAGTTTGAAATCCACAAAATGTCCACTAGAACATTTCCTGTGCAAATGCTTTTGAGTTGAAAGATTTCCCTTGCCATGAAGCTAACAAAGGAGAATAAATCTTTAGGAAACTCCAGCTACCACTGGAAATTTCCTTATACAAGGCAGAACACGTACCACCACCCAGTATCTTTATCCAATGGTTTACAAATACTTACTTTATGAACTCAAGACAATAGCCTGAATCACAATCAATGCTAAACTAAACTAAGGCTTAGGTGTTGGCAAAATTGCAGAAGCAGGAAAGGAATTGCTTGCTTGCAATGTTCTCGATGTGCAAGAACACACTTGCTTGTTCCTGCTAAGCCACTGTTTACATTAGTATTAAAAGGTAACGGTAAAGGACCCCTGGATGGTTAAGTCCAGTCAAAGGCGACTATGCGGCTGCGGCACTCAACCAGACTAGTTGTTCATAAATCATCCTGTTTTACACAGAGCTCAGTGGATAGAGCATGGGACAATTAATCTAAGGGTCATGGATTCGAGTCTCCCGTTGGGCAAAAGATTCCTGAGCTGCAGGGGGTAGGACTAGATGACCCTTGGGGTCCCTTCCAACTCTACAGTTCTATGATTCTATGACTACTGAATGGAGCATTGCAGTGCACATTGCTCATTCTTATCACCATGGCACCTTCTGAAGATACCAGGCCTTGGGCTGAAAGCAAATTATGCAACAACCTTGCTGAAACTAAGCAGGTCTGGCCTAAAGATTGCCTAGATGGCAGCATGCCCAAGAACACAATGTATGAGTTCTATCATTGAAGAAAGCAAGATACGCATAAATGTAATAAAGAAGACCAATTCAATTGCTCACATTAAAGCTCTCCTGCAAATAAATAAATAAATAAATGTAAACATGTTTCACTCTCTCACACATAGCTCTAGGGAGAGAGAGGACTGACAAAAAAAATTGATGATATAAAACCAGGTGTAGACATCACCCCCTACACCTTTTCAAAGTTTTGATGATCAAATTTTCATCTGCAGCAGACACTGAGAAATTCCTGGAATCATTTATTGGACAGTCTCATGCAATTTACTGGCAGAGCGGCAATGCGTTGTAAGTTACGGTAGTTGCTGTAACTCAAGGTGTCATCATAAATGAGTTGAAAAAGCAACTTCATAGGAAGTTTGAATCACATGGTGACCCATTCATCACTCTAAGCCAGGGGTAGGCAACCTAAGGCCCGGGGGCTGGATGCGGCCCAATTGCCTTCTCAATTCTGCCCGCGGGGCAGTCTGCAATTCAGTGTGTTTTTACATGAGTAGAATGTGTGCTTTTATTTAAAATGCATCTCTGGGTTATTTGTGGGGCATAGGAATTCGTTCATTCATTCCCCGCCCCCAAAGTATAGTCCAGCCCACCACATGGTCTGAGGGACGGTGAACTGGCCCACAGCTAAAAAAGGTTGCTGACCCCTGGACTAGGCTATTAAGATTTTTATTCCGCTCCAATTCAATATCCAAATATACATTTAAAAAGGTAAAAATAATGTACGTATACACATTTTTTTTTGAAAAAAAATGTATATTAAGTATCACTTAGTACAACATCCTTTGTTTGTTCTCGAACTCAAGATGTAAACAATAGCAGCCTAATCAACACAGCCCTTGAAAGCCAGCCCCCACCCCACCCCACCCCACCCCACCCCACCCCAAAGTCATTATCTTAACCTCTCTATGGTCCATCTTCCTCAGTGGCAAGATTGAAGACTAACAACATTTACCTTCCTTTCTATTCTCTGAGACCTACTTGAGGCAAAACCTGATGCACAATGCCAGAGCCATAACTCTGGATTTGTGACATCATTCTGTTGTCACAGTAATTGGCACAAGGTCAGTACTGCAGAATACTCTTCAAATTTAAGACGGAATATTGCCGAAGGCAATTGCAGACCACTGGCTGCAAATCAAACCAAAGAAATACAAACACAACTGGATTTAAGTGGGCAAACAGGGATGTTAAAATTTCCGTTCTATTCCCTGAAAGCCTTATTTTCTCTAACTGTACTCAGCCTAGCCTATTCACTGCTAAATTACTACAGAAGCATGAAACCCTGGCAGAGTTCACACACCACAGAAGTTGCTTAGCATTTGAATAGATTTCCAATGACACTAAAAGGTGCTGAAAAAACAGTTTGGGTGGGGAACCTCAGGACCATGGGCCAAACTTGACCTGCAAAGCCGTTTCCCCAAAACCACACCCACCTGCCATCATATGTCATCAAATATGGGGAAGATGGATGTGGCTGCCAAGGCACCACCAGGAGTCTTAAATTGCACTGGCAGGGGAAAGTGGGCTTTGGCTTTAAGACCCCGATCTGATGGGTGGTAGAGTCAAAGCCTGCTGGGTTGGCTCTGCTAGCGAGTTCTCTGAAGCCTCAGGTGCTTTAAAGCAGTGTTTACCAACCTTTTCCCGATCACGGCCCCCTTCTGACCTTGTTTCCTTCCTGTGGCCTTCCACCCCGTCCTACCGGTAGAAAGGTAGCAATTTAAATGCTCTGTTTGTTAACAGAACATATTTTATTCATAATTTCTATACAGTGGTGCCTCTCAAGACGAAATTAATCCGTTCCGCGGGTCTCTTCGTCTAGCCGTTTTTTTGTCTTGCGAAGCAAGCCCATTGACAGCTTAGTGGATTAGCACTATTAGCGTGTTTAGCGGCTTTTAGCGGATCAGCTGATAAGCGGCTTAGCGGCTTAGGAAAAGGGGGGGAAGGGGAAAAAACCCGCAGGAACTCGCAAGACATTTTCGTCTTGCGAAGCAAGCCCATAGGGAAATTCGTTTTGCGAAGCGCCTCCAAAACGGAAAACCCTTTCGTCTAGCGGGTTTTCCGTCTTGCGAGGCGTTCATCTTGCGGGGCACCACTGTAATTTATACAACATACAATTACATAAAATGATAGAAAAATAACAAAATATTGTTGAAGCAGAAAAACATAGCTGGAAGGGACCCCAAGAGTCATCTTTCTAGTGCAACTTTCTAGTGCAATGTAGGAAACTCAGCTAAAGAATCCATGACCAATGGCCATCCAACCTCTGCTTAGAAACCTCCAAGGAAGGAGAATCCAGAACCTCCCAAAGCAGATCCATCTTCAATGTAAACAACACTTATTTGACCCCAATTATTTGACAGAGGGTGAAAACTACAAATAAGTCCAAAAGCATACCCTCCAACATTACTCTGATGAAAATAAGGACGTCATATGCCATAATAATAATTTTACTATTTATATCCCGCCCATCTGACTGGGTTGCCCCAGCCACTCTGGAAGGCTTCCAACTTATATAAAAACATAATAAAATAATAAACATTAAAATAACTTTCCTATACAGTGCTGACTTCAGAGGGCTTGGGGACAGATAACTCCATACCCGCCAACATTTCTCTGCTGAAAATAGGAACGTCCTAAGGAAAAGTGGGACATTCCGGGATCAAATCAGAAACTGGGACAACTTCTCTAAATCCAGGACTGTCCCTGGAAAATAGGGACACTTGGAGCGTCTGCAAAAGGGAGTTCTGTATATATGGGGAGGGGGGAATTAAAAGCAAGTAGTCCTCTCTGACCTGGTGCAAAAAGATATTGTCCTCTGGAGGAGCCCTGGCTGCCTAGATAAAACACTATAGTCCCCCACCTTTACCTGAGAGTGAGGCCCACTGAACTCACGACACTTAGTTATTTACTAGATACAAGTCAGCAGCACCAGATGACACTGCTTGGTTAGGTGCTGGGGTGGATTGCACCCCACGCCTTGCAGAGTCAGGCCCAGGCTGCCACCTGGCCCAGCACTGGTGGCAACTACAAGCAGTGGTCAAAATGGGAGCCTCAGAGATAGCCCTCTCCTACTGTAAACAAACCATGACTATACAAATTCAATATAAAATGAAGTGCTAGGCCGCCCCCTGGTGGGCCACCCCCTTACCTGCTTGTGATTTGCCAAGCAGATACCCAGCCAATCAGGATTTTTTATATATATGATTTTTCTTTTCTTTTCTTCTCACTTCCCTCTGTGGCCCCCCATTTATGTAATTTTCACCTGTGGCCCCCTTGGAATATCCTGGGGGGCATATGGCCCCCAGTTGGGAAACACTGCACCATACAGGGCTCTTTGCAAGCCCTGTATGAATTAGACATCCCAACTTTGGGACTTCAGAGCATCCGTCACAACTGATTTCATTGTGGGCAGTTCACCTGTAAAGGCAATCAGTTCACCTTGGCCCCAAAAGGTATATGGGGTACTAAAAGGCATTTCAGCCACAACACACCTTTCCCCCTTCTTCAAGTAAACTGGACCCAAACTGTTTAGGCTTTAAAGGTGAGTACCAGCACACACTGACCAGGCCAAATAACAGCACTAGCACAATATAATTGTTTCCTATATACAGTGGTACCTCGGATTAAGAACTTAATTTGTTCTGGAGGTCTATTCTTAACCTGAAACTGTTCTTAACCTGAAGAACCACTTTAGCTAATGGGGCCTCCTGCTGCCGTTGCGCCGCCGCTGCACGATTTCTGTTCTCATCCTGAAGCAAAGTTCTTAACCCGAGGTAATATTTCTGGGTTAGCGGAGTCTGTAACCTGAAGCGCATGTAACCCAAGGTACCACTGTACATGAGAGAATGAAGCTGGCAACAATAAATTAAAAACTGGTAAAGTACACTTCAGGGAATTTGTTAGAAAGGACAAGCTTTTTAACTGTAAGAGGGGTTCAGTATGAAGAGGCGCCCCTGGAGATTGCTGACTTGCATATCTTTACAACATGTGCCAGGGATATTGTAAACTTAAGACTTCCTTCCTTAGGCAAAAGGACCAGACACCCTATGGGTCCCTTCAAAGTCTAAGATTCCAGTTCTATTCTACAGCTACTTCGCTACTATAGAAATGACAAGAAAATTGAAATTGGACACCCAGGCTCAAAGGGAGAGGAGAGCTGTGTTCCCTAAGCTGAGAGACAAATTCTTGAGCATATCTGCTCTGAGTGTGATTAGATCACTTCCTGACTCCTATGCAGAGACAGCAGAATTTTCCTCCTTCACTGACAGCTGATTGGAAGGGAAAATATCCAGAACATCACAGGTCTTTGTTTCTCCCAGAGTACTACCATTTTTTCCCCAAGTCATACTAAAGTGCCCTGGGAACCCTGAAGAAAAAGGACTTTCCAGAAGTTTCTGGAACGTTAGATGTCATACTGTAAATAATATGTAGTTTTTCTACATGAATAGATATTGACCAAGGGTTTCAGGCATTATATCAAAGCAGTTAAATGAAACTAAGGCCAACTTCCCTATGATAATCCCCATTCAATGAGTCTTGAGGATGGTACCAAACTCTCATAACCATTTCATTACATTTCCAAAAGCAGGCTGCCCCTAAAACTTTAAGATGTGGCACGTACCACAAAAAAGCTGGCTCTCATTTTACATTTTTGTTCGCAGGTACACAATCCCAATGCAAAACACACACATGACCTATCAAGTGTGGAAGGCATGCAGATAACTCTCAGACTTGAATTTGGAGGTTTAGATCCTTTTCCCAGTCACAACTAGAGGTTTTTGAAGACTCATTCATCTAACTGTACATGTGTGCATCCTCCAGCTTTGTATTTTGTACTTTAGTATATATAGCCCAATGCAAAGTGAGACTCAGTCCTTCAGTTGTGCATAGGTAACTGTAAAGAGGACTTAAAGAAACAGCATCAGGAAATACACTACAAAATAGATTTAGTGTCTTGCAGTTGTATCTAAGCAAGCTGTACTGTACATGAAACAGACTCACTGAAAATAATGAACTCAAGTTAGTATCTTCCACTAATTTCAGTGTTTTGATTTTAAGTTGAACTTAGTTGGATACAACCCATAAGCTGATTTCCCAAGATGCTATGCACAATTCAGTATTCATATTCAAGCCATATTAATTGAAATAAATATACTGGTACATTTAACTTGGTGCTGAATTATATTACAAATTACAAAGGTTCTAAGTCTGTGCATGCAGATACAAAACTAGTTTTAACATGGGCAGGAAGAAACGTCCCACATACATTGGCTATGTTTGAAAATCACTTGCACTGACAAGAAAAGGTTGGGGCACCATGGCTCACTGCACATAAAGAATGCAACAGCAACCTTGATAAGTCCTTGTTATTCACATGATTTTCAAGGCGCAAAGCAGATGTGTGAGGGTTTACAAACTTCTCCTTGCCCCCATCCCACACTAAGTTCTCTTTCACCTGGATGAAAAGATGAAGTATGACCTAACTACATAATCTTCTAGCTGCTGCAACTCTAGACATAAGTTGGAAAAGAAACAGGCAGTGGTTGATAACATTTCAGGAATTCAAAGTGGGTTCTTAACAGAAATTTCAGCAGTTAAAACAGCTTTAATTTCTTACAAAGCTTTCTAACCCTTCCCGTAGGTAACAAAAGAAAGATAGTAACACGACTGCCAGTTATTACTACCCAAAGATGCAGTCTTTTTCTAAACTAGACAAAATGGCCATTTCTGGTTAAATACAGTACACTATAGCTCCTGCTGAAGCCCCTGGAACAGTGAACCACTTTATAATGTGCACCAATCAACATAACAATATCTTATGCACAAGAAGGTATCACAGACTTACAGACAGGACAGAAAAAAGGCAAGATTCCTAGCCATTATCTGTTGTGTGTTTAAACATAGCAGAATAAATTTAAAAAACAACAACTTCAGATTACATACATGGGTCAAGCAACATGGAAAACTGTTCCAACCAAAACATTGAATGAATTTATTATTTCGGTCACAGACCAGTTCCAGCTCACATACAAAATCAGGGAAGTCATGAAACACAATAGGGATACATTTAAATTGGCAGTTCAGTATAACAGGGACAGTACATATATAGCAGCAGTTAAAATATATAAATTAGATCTTACTTACTAAAATATAACCTGAAGTCTACCAAAACATGAAAAAAAATCATACCACTCTATTCCTTTAAGTCTCTTTTACTATACTCAAACTCAGCCATCATCTAGCCTCTGTTCCAACTTGATACAGTATTAAAATAAATTAAACATTAACATCTGATCTAGTTTAGCTTAGTTGGCAGGCACATTTTAAACTGATCACATATATCTGTTATGTAAAGTATTGTGCTAGATTTAAACTTAAATGTTTGGGGTGGGGACTGTCTTCTGGTGCTGTGCTGCCCCACAGACCAGCTGACTGTTGCAGCATTGTAGCCACACCAGCCAGCCAGCCAGATGGAGATGTTAGGCGGCAAACCTATATATAAAGGAATATAGAAATGAAATGAATAATAATAATAATAATAATAATAATAATAAACCCAATTACAAAAAAAAAGCTCCTAGACATTCTGTTGCAGTGACCATAACCTAAATTAAGGTGTCATCTGGCAATTAGCTTATATATTTGAGTTTCTAACACTGTAAAGAGTTAAACTAATAACCACAGCAGCACCGTTTAATCCAACAAAATGTATATATTCCATAATCGGTAAGTCACAAAAGAATATCAGTCGGGGCCCTATGGCAAACTCCCTCTTCTCCTTAAGTAACCTTGTAGTGCTGAACAGTTTAAACATTTTCAGCGATAAATGCTGTTGCAGAACTGCATTAATAAGGATTTTCTGTTTAACAGCTGCCAAAGAGAACAGCCACTCTTGTATGAAGCTAATCTTACCACCAATTATCTAAAGAACTATGAGTCTTTTTCCTCATTAAGTCAAGTTATTTCAATGGCCCAGACACATAAATCAGGAAAATGTTTTTGTTCTATCCAAGTAACCAGATTCATTTAGTAGTTGTATCCTACAAACATTGATAAAACAGTATACAGAGCATAATACAAGATTAAAACTCATCTTAAACTTTTTTTATAAAGTAGAATAAAGAAAAAATCTCCACCCTCTCAAAAGAAATATTTAGAATTTTTAAAAAAAAAAATAGGGAAAGATCAAAGCTCCTTC
Organism: Podarcis erhardii; assembly: GCF_964252035.2. Classification (NCBI taxonomy): domain Eukaryota; kingdom Metazoa; phylum Chordata; class Lepidosauria; order Squamata; family Lacertidae; genus Podarcis; species Podarcis erhardii. The sequence goes on from NC_138501.1 coordinate 53,105,722, forward strand.
AATACTCCATTGATCTTAATGCAAGCTGTTCCACTTAAGCAGGTTAGCATCTCCTCCAGCTAATCTGTTAGAAGACTGAATTAAGTTGTAAGAAGGGTTCCACTGTCCAGTATTCCTCAAAGCATTTCTTGCAGTGACACAAATGGAAAATCTCAACAGCACACGATAGGAAATCCTCCTCCTACAATAATGTCAGCGAATGAAGTACAGGAGCCACCAGAAGCATTCTGGTATATTCTAAGGTTTAAAGGGTTTTCAGGTCTTCTGGAAGGCAGAAAGAGCACAGATGTTGTTTTCCTACCGTGCTATCTCTATTTTTCAAGGCTGTTGACTATATCAACTGACTGCCAAGGCTGCTTCGTTATTCTCTTTCTTTCCTACTGCTATTCTGTTTTTACTTTCATTTTTGCATTTATATTTGTGTGGTGTGATTTTTAACTGCTGGAAACTGGATTTGCTCTAAATGAACTAAGTTTTGCCTTGCTAGGGATCTAGCAACGAACTGTATGATTTATGCCCTAAGTAAACTCTACTAACGGCATTTCCTGCATTCTGTGTCTTATTGGAATCCATGTGTCTGCCAAAGTTCCGCTACTCAGCTAAACAAAGGAGACGGAAGTGCCCCGGGTCTTGGGGCACCGGCTCATGACAAAGAATGGCACCAATGAACAGATATAAGATCAAACCACAGACTACGCACAATGCAATATTTACATGGGCAAACAATGTGTAGGATAAATCTAATGAAGCAATGAGGATACTGATTTATATAAGCTATAAGAATTTATTCTAAAAACATATGTTACACAAGCAATGTTCGATATTACAAACCAGGAATATATTTAATATTTTAATTCAAAATGAGGTCCATTAGGGGAAGTATCACTGGGATGGCCAAGCTCGCATTTTGCCAACAAGCAGATCCATGTGGATGCATAGCCCGCTACTGTATTATGTATTCATAGCAATCATTGTGGGAAACTCGTCTCCTAAAGATATGTACTACCAAATGGCAGCAGCAAAGTCAATATACTCAGTAGTAACTGGGTAATTTTGTTAACATGAAGCCAAAATTCAGACAACCTCACTTCCAAAAGCTCATCTCTGAGGGTCCTAGGACACAACAGCTGCTCCTTTTGCACAAAGACAACTTTGTGACTTCAGTTGCAAACAGGTTTCATGTCCACTCAAACTACTATTTCTTCAACAGAAATGCAGTTGGCAAATTTTGACTACACAAACTCCAAATTACCCTGGCCCAAACTATTAACTAACTAACCCTGGCAACAGACCAATTGACAGTTTGCCACAAGGTGCTCATACAGGGTTGTTTTGAGTGATTATTACAGTTTGCTTCTGTTGCACAGTCACTCAAAAGAACACTCTGTACAAGCTCCTTGTGACAAACTGTCACTGGAATTCGCATCAGCTGCCACACAGCGGTCCCAACTGTTAAAATGTAAAGACTCAAGCCTTTCAGACGTTTGGTTACAAGTGACATCAACACAGCATTTTAAAATGTCAACAGAAGTTGCAGGAGAGTTCATCATACCAATGAAGAATTAAAAGAATTAGGTTTACTTATATAGCCCACACCCCACTTGTGGCCCACCAGTTGCTATTGGCCATCAGCTAATCAGAGGCAGGATGACATCACAGTATTATGTAGCCAATCACTGAGGACAAGTGATGCTGGAAATGACTATGAAAAATAGAGTACATCTAGGTCACCTCTAATCATGCCTTGATACTTCATAATTGTATAGCTTGCAGCTTTTCCATTTCAGTGTACAGTATAAGAATTTAGAACATTTGTGATTCTCACACACACACAAAGCCTCACTGCTACTTCACAGCTTAGAAAAAAGTAACTGGAGCTTATCGGTATTTTCATACTAGTAAGGAATAAAAAGGTAGCTAGAGGGAACATATTTCTGGAGCACACAGAAGAGCCTCTTGAGGAAGCAGTGATTCAGGCCAAAGGTAGTTTGCCAACATTAGAAAAGGCAACAAGTTTTCTAAAGTTTTCTGTGCTCCAGTTCTTTTCCTGCTGTCGAAAGTTTTACACATCTTGTTCTTCCTACAATGAAAATCTAGGTCTCTTACGCAGCTTGGAATACCGCAAACTCAGCATTAGAATATAAATTTAACAAAGGTATTCATAAAAACATCACTGAAAACATCAGTAAGTATTGATTATATTAAAAAGAAAAGTCATGTTGCAGAGGCCTGTCCAAAAGGACCCTCCATCATCCTTGAAAATAAAATAGCACCGTATCACAACACCCTCTTCCCGCCTAGTGGTGCACTTGCCTTTCATACTAAAGCTTAGAGGGCAATGGGGGAATAGAGGTCACATGTTCCCACCAAACCCAATCCACTGCCCACTCAACAACAATGACCCTTTCTTCTATTCTTTTGCCACCTAAGGGATTAGGAGTGAAATTGAGCTTGGAAGAAGTGCGCCCGTAGATATCAATTCTTACTCCACCCAATTCTTCACAGTTTCCTAGTTGCAAGATTTAGGCATTTTCACTTTCTTGTATTAGCACAACTCTATCACCAGACACTGGCCGCCCCATTTATAACCTCGCATTTAATATAGTATACAGACAATGCACAAGCTCAGACTTTGGCAGACCTGCAGAGAGAGGTGCCTGAGATCCAGAAGACAAGACACTGAAAGTAAGTCTTTAAAATGAAGATTTTCACAATCCTGTGAAACAAGGATTGACAAACACTGCATACAGCAGCTCTGAATAAAGATATGTAGGAGGCTGCCTAGCAATGCAGCTAAACCTATATGGATGGTTGCCAGCAAAAGCAACACAAAGAACCTTTAAACAGCCACTGAACAAGTTTGCTGCAAAAACAATCTGAAACTCAGCCTGCCTATTTCCAAGATGTTTAAAGAAAGATAATACAAGACAAAACACATTTGGAAATCTAAGGTTTTTGAACTCTGCCTAGACCACTCTTAAATTCTAACTCAAATACATTTAAAGATATAACAACAACTTGGAACATATCTACTTATCTCTCAAGCGGAAAGGGCAAAAAGAGATTAACCTGAATTCCAGGCTTTCACCCAACTTGTGGGAAATAGCATGTTTAAAAAAGCATTTTCTACATATACTGCAAAACCTGCCAGATACAAAAAAAAACCAAAAACCAACCCATTCACAGCTTAAGTTAAAATTCACAAATATTTGGGAGAACAAACAAAAACCTAAACCTAAAACACCTTCACTTCCCCCAGACTGTACGTTAACATGTGTTTACAATAATTAACACAAGACCTTCAAGTAGCACATTTGGAGTAAAAAAAGACCACTCCAGTACTGCAAGCTGATTTTAGCTTTGGAGGTATATTGTTTCTCACAAAGCTAAAGGCAGCAGACAAACAATGTATGGCTTTTACAAACAAAGCTAGTTAGGTAAATGTGCAAACAGAGACTCCAGGGAAAGATGCGAGGAACTACTATAAACAGCTGCTAAGGATACTAAAGCAAGTAACACCTTTTATGATGCTATTTTAGGAAAGAAGCATTGCTGTTCTAAGTCTGCTCTTTTTTCCCTCTTTTCACCGTATTTAAATCCAGCTCCTACTTCCCTTCCTGGGTGAAAAAAGCAACTGTTCCAAACACAGAATAGGCCCTCAATTTTTCCTGCCTAAATCACTCAAAAGAATATTCCCTCAATTGTGCTACATTATTATAACTCCTTTCATCACTGATTCAAATAAAGACAACAGAGAAGAGGAAGACAGGTGGCTCTTTGGCACCAAGAGGGCAGGACTGAACTAGTCTAGTAGTCACTTACAGGAGGCCAAGTTAACGACCAGGAAATTCACAGCAAAGAGGTACTAGTTTCAATTCTGCAGGATCATTACCCCCTTTAGGTGTAAGAGAATTGTAAACACAGACTTGAGGCTGGCCTTATACATGTTTAACTGCAACCTAAGTAGGAAGATGTACCGAACCAAGACAGTTTCATGCTTAGTTCAATACTTAGCAATACTCCTCAAACTTCCCATGATCCCCTGAATCCCAGAGGTCACTGCAGTCAGACCTGAAATAGCAAGTGACTCTTTTGGAACGCTCAACACTTTTTGAAGAAAATGGGTCACTATTGTTGCTGCAATTTCTTTCACAAACAGCAGCAACATAAGACAGAATTATTTGGGTTTTTTTTAAGTATGCAATTCCAATAACACAACCCTGTCCCAGCTTCCATTTCCTCACAAGCCCAAACAGAGGAGAGAGACAACACAGGGAAGGCATAAGGGCAACAAGCAGAGGGATGACTAGTCACAGGTCTTGTCCTCAAGTAACCTCCTCGAGCTCTTTGGGTGGTGCCATTGCTTATAGAGACGCTTCAGGTATCAGTGATTTCTTAAAAGGGGGGAATAATTGAAGCTGACCCTAACATACCCTGTTAGATCATTTGAGGAAGCAGCGATGGGAAAAAAAACCCTCCTTTCAGAGGGTCATAGCGAAGACCCTCACATGCACCTACAGGGTGATACAATCAGATCAGGCAGAAGAGTTGAGACCAAACACACTGCAAGCAGATTGGGGGGGGGAGAGAGAGAGAGAGAGAGAGAGAGAGAGAGAGAGAGGGAGAGAGAGAAAGAAACTCAAGTATCAGGAGACCCTGTTCTAGGAAGCAAGGGTGGGAGACAGGTTGGCAACTGATCCTACTGGGAAAGCAGCCAACGCTAGTCCAAGTGCAGAAAGGCACCAAACCCCGGGAAAGGGATCACCAACCTCCCAAAATAAAACTAGGGTTTGTGGGGGTGAAGAGAGGAGGCTGGCTGGCTGGCTTTGCTCCCTGGCATAGCAGGGATACTGAAAGGCAGAAGCTGTCCCAGGGCCTGGTACCCATCCTTTCGCCTTTATCCCGGGGAAGGGGGCTGGGGGAAACATTTCCCCTGCACTTTTCCTTTCCTCTCCCCAGAGAGAGTTCTTGCTGCCACGCTCCCTCGTCCTTCTCCATCGCCAACATGACGGTGCAGTGGGGTGGGGCAGTCTGCGAACTTCTCTTGCCCCCTGGAGAGAAAAGAAAAGGTTTCTGGGGCTGGAGGAGAGAAGGGCATGAGAGCTTCCTGGAGGGTGGGGTCTCCACCACCACTTCCACCTCAAAACGGAGCAAATAGTGGTGAAAAGATGGGGGGGGGAGAGTAGAGCAAGAGAGAGTGAGAAACAACTCAGCAACTTTCCAGGAGTTTTTCAGCTTTATTTGTCCCAACCCCTGCCTCCCTTGGGAGCGTGTGTGTTACGGGGGGGGGGAGAGAGGGGCCCCCAGGGCCCACGCGCCAACTTTCCCCTCGCCACACACCCACTTTCCCCTCAAAAAAAACCACGAGGGGCGTTTCGTCGCCGACACGGGAGGGAAACTCCAGCAGCAGCCCCCCCCCACCGCCCGCCTTCCCCTCACAAGAGGAGTGGGGGCACCTTTCTCCCTCAGCCCCCCCCCCCACTCCCCATGGACGGTATTCACAGGCGGTGGGGGGGCATTTTCCCTCTCACGTTTTCACTTCAGGGGGGAGTGAGGGCCCCACCGACTTCAAAGGGGGAGAGGGGACCTTCTAGGCCACCCCCCTCCTCCTTTAAGCGGAGCTTGGGGGGGGTCCGTCGTCTCCTTCGGTCTCCCCCCTCCCCCCCCACTGGCCCCTGAGGGGAGGCTGAGAGGCTGCGCGCGCCTCTTCCTTCCTTTCTCCCCCCCCCCATACGGACTAATATTTCAACCCCCCCTCCCCCCCCCGGTCTGTCTGTCTGTCTGTCTGTCTTTCCCCCGCCGAATCCGCCCCTCCCCGCCCGCGGTCGCGCGCTCGTTACCTGCCAATGTGCTCACAAAGCGGCAGCGGCGGCGGCGGCGGCAGCGGCGCCCACCCCTGTCACGTGACTCCTCGCCTCTGCCCTCCCCTCGCCTCGCCCCCGCGTTCCCGCGCGCGCGCGCCCGCTCTCTCTCTCTCTCTCTCTCTCTCTCTGTCTCTCCCTTGCGGCCTGCACAGCCCCGCCCTCAGCACGTGACGCGGCTGCAGGCGCGCGCGCGTGCGCCGTACGGCGGGCGGCAGCACCGCGCCGCTTCTCCTTCTCACGCACGCATGTACGCACAACGCCGCCCCCCCCCCGCCAATCACGCCGGCTCATCCCCTCCCACGTGAGGGGAGAGAGAGAAAGGCTCTCGTTTTCTGCCGCCGCTCTCCTGCCCCACGTGACTCTTACCTCCGGAGGAGATGGAGGAGGAGCCGGGCTACGTCCGCTCGCACGTGACCTCCAGCGCCTCTTCAGTTACGGTTAGAAGGAGAAGGAGAGAGCGTGCGCGTGTGGCGTAGTCGCTGCGGGCCTCAGACGTCACCATGAAGGGGCGCGGCCTGGGTGGGGGCGTGTCGGAGATGAAAGGGTGACGTTGCCGGACGCGCCGTGGGTTATATTTGCTGTCCTTAAAGAGGCAAGCAGCGAAGTTCGTTGCTGTTCCATAATACATTATATATATATATATATATATATATATATATATATATATATATATATATATATATATATATATATAATAATTAAATATTATTATATATATATATTAATATATATATTTCTTGTTTCTTTTTTCTTTCTCCTCCTGGATGAGGCTGCATTTTAATATTTTAATGTTTCAATATTTTAATGTTGTATTTTAATCTTGTTTTTAAGTTGTATTCATTCAGCTTGTTTTTATTACTGCTTTTTAGCCGCCCTGAGCCCAGCCTTGGCTGGGGAGAGCGGGGTATAAATAAAAATTATTATTATTATTATATCCTTTATGCAATATAAACTTGTTATATAAATACAGTATAGGATAATATAAACATATAATATAAGGTAACACAAAGCAGTCCTTAGTTGTTTTGACCTTTTTATTGACTGGGTAACAGCTAAGTCACACCCCAATCAGATCCATTGAAATCAATGCCTAGCATTGGATATAATTAATTAGCTTTATGCATTCTCTCTCTCTCTTTTTGTTATGTATTGTGTGAACTGCTTTGACATTTCTTTCTGTAAACGAAAAGAAGCATAAAAACCTTTCTGATAAATTCAAAAATAATTTTTTTTATAAGCCTATAATGGGGGATGAAGCAATTATTAATTTAAATTATTTCTAAACTTCTCCCTTCTACAGTGCATTTCAGGCCAGTATAAAATAAGTGTGAGCATTATTCAAATGAACGTGAGCACAATGGTATATTTGCAAACGCATATGTCACTGATGCATTTTGCAGGGAACCGTGATTGGCTACGGACCACAGGAAGCTGCCTCACAAGTCAGACTGCTGATCTACCTAGCTCAGCATCAACACTACCTGGAGACATCAGGGCTTGAACCAGAGACCATGAGGTGGAGTTCAGCATCACTCTATTACAAATGTTCTGTCTGCGCAAGTGTATCCACTTGCCAGGTAGAACACCCCACCCCTGAATGTAAAAAAGTAAAGAACTTCTGGGAAATGATATATAATGAGATGAAAAAGATGTTGAAATATACATTTTTAAAAAAACCAGAAGTCTTTTTACTTGGTGTTATAGGTCAGGACATTAATAGGCAAGATGTTAAATTGTTTCTATATGCAACAACTGTGGCAAGAGTATTGTTAGACCAGAAATGGAAACAAGAAGAAATTCCGATGAAAGAAGAATGGCAGACAAAATTAATGGATTATGCAGAATTGGACAAAATGACAGGAAGGATTCGAAACCTGCAGGACCAGAGATTTACAGAAGATTGGAAGAAGTATATGAATTATTTTAAGAGCAACTGTAATCAACAAATTATGCTAGCAGGACTACAAGAAGTTTTGTAAGGAGAAATATACAAAGTGTTACAAAGTAGAAAAAGACAGAGGAGGAGGAGTTTGGATTTGATACCCCGCCTTTCACTCCCTTTAAGGAGTCTCAAAGCGGCTAACATTCTCCTTTCCCTTCCTCCCCCACAACAAACACTCTGTGAGGTGAGTGGGGCTGAGAAACTTCAGAGAAGTGTGACTGGCCCAAGGTCACCCAGCAGCTGCAGGTGGAGGAGCGGAGACGCGAACCCGGTTCCCCAGATTACGAGACTACCACTCTTAACCACTACACCACACTGGCTCTGTGGTTATGGATATTGGTTATGGGTTTGAAATGTAATAGGGAAGATAAGAAATGCATACTGAGAGATTAGATTGGAAAATTTTCAGACAGGATTGATGGAAGTCAAAAATTTGAATAAGATGTAAAAAATTGTTTAATTACTGTTGAAAATGATAATGTTAAAAAAAAAACTAATAAAAAATTATATTTTAAAAAAGAACATCCCACCCCTTCCCCATGTGCAGTGTTCAGGGGCTGCCCCACCCCACCCTCCAGAGCCAATTTAAGGGGGCACTGAGTGAGTAGAGACGAGGAAACCCCATTGCACCAGCAGAAGTCCTTGTGTAGCACTTCTGCAGATGGGTTTGGTTAAGTGAGGCCCGGCCTTTCTGCTTTCAAAGCACATACATGCTCCATTACCAAACTATGGATCTTGTGTCTCTTTACTCTGTACACGCCATGGCAAGCCCTGTTCTTTTGCTGCGCGGTGTGCGAAAGAGACCCAAGCTGATCGTGACACAGGCCTAAACGAGCTGGGCTTTGCTCGTTTGCATTGTCTCTGTAGCAGGGAGGGGGAATAATTGCAGGTCTTAGAGCCGTTTTGCCATGCTTTGCCACAAACAAGTGCCTGTGCGCTCTTAATCTGCGCAGTGCTAATGACTATTATTAGCATCTTCTAATCGTGACTTGGCATCCCCCTTCTAATGAAGATGGCTTGTTGGCAACCAGCGCCCAGCAACAAAGATAGAAGCTGAAGAAGAGAGTGCTTCATCATGCTGGTGGGAGCTGTGGTTGGGAGTCACTTGTCCATGTCACAGCATCACAACCTCCTGGAAAAGGTGGATCAGGGCTGCCCCTTTCCAGGACAAAGGCCCTATAATTCCTTGATTCCTGAAGAACTTTGGAGCAGGGAGGAATTCTGCACAGGCCAAATTTTGCACAGGACTTCTACAAAAGACAGTTAGGTGGCCAGTTTATGCTAAAAGTTGAGTCACATATGGGCATTGTAACAGCAAACTGGCAGCATATCAATTATTTTATTCCTTTTTTTGAGGGGTGCCATTTACTTTTAAAAACAATAATTAGACTGTCCTGTGAATTTTAATTACAGTCATACCTCATGTTGTGACACGGGTAGTGCTGTGTGTTAAACCACAGAGCCTAGAACCTGCCAATCAGGAGGTTGGCGGTTCGAAGCCCCGCGACAGGGTGAGCTCCCATTGTTTGGTCCCAGCTCCTGCCAACCTAGCTGTTCGAAAGCATGTCAAAGTGCAAGTAGATAAATAGGTAACACTGCGATGGGAATGTAAACGGCGTTTCCGTGCGCTGCTCTGATTTGCCAGAAGCGGCTTAGTCCTGCTGGCCACATGACCCGGAAGCTGTACGCCGGCTCCCTCGGCCAATAAAGCGAGATGAGCGCTGCAACTCCAGAGTCAGTCACGACTGGACCTAATCGTCAGGCGGTCCTTTACCTTTACCTTTTTACCTCATGTTGCGTTTGCTTCAGGTTGAGCGTTTTCAGGTTGCATCCCGCAGCGACCTGGAAGTACCAGAAAGGGTTACTTCCGGGTTTCGCCGCTTGTGCAGATGCTCAAAATGACGTCATGTGCATGCGCAGAAGCGGCGAATTGCGACCACCCAGACGCGGGTTGCGTTCTGCTCAGGTTGCGAACGGGGCTCCGGAATGGATCCCGTTCGCAACCAGAGGTACCACTGTGTTAGGAATTATGAAACTGATTTTTGGGTGTGCTCCAGGTATTGGAAGGAAGAGTGCAGTGTTAACAAAAGTCATTTTTTAAATTGTTTGACATAACAAATGTGATGCATAGATTTGTATATGCATATGTATAGGGTTTCTCGGAGAGGCCTAGATCTGGTACTTTTCTGAAGCAAATCTGGCAGTAGTTTCAGATGCTTTTGGGTTAATACTAGAGAGGCAGGGTTCGAATGTGACATTGCAAATCCCAACAGGGGTTCACTAATAAATCCAGCTTCTGCTGAGTTGTGTTTTTGTTTGTTTGTTTGTTTTACTCCAAACACCAGGACATCAACCTTTCCTTCCTCAGAGAAGTTTCACAAGTAAAACAGAATCTGGGAGGAGCTGCCGACAGCTTCATGTTAGGGATACATTGTGATGCTTTCTTGTAATGATGATAATAATAATAATAATAATAATAATAATAATAATAATAATAATTTATTTATACCCCACCCATCTGGCTGGGCCTCCCCAGCCACTCTGGGCAGCTTCCATAGAAACCAAAAATACAGTAAAATATCACACGTTAAAAACTTCCCTGATGTCTTCTGAATGTCAGGTAGTTGTTTATCGCTTTGACATCTGCTGGAAGGGCGTTCCACAGGGCGGGCGCCACTACCGAGAAGGCCCTCTGCCTGGTTCCCTGTAGCTTTGCTTCTTGCAATGAGGGAACCGCCAGAAGGCCCTCGGCGCTGGACCTCAGTGTCCGGGCAGAATGATGGGGGTGGAGACGCTCCTTCAGGTATACTGGACCGAGGCCGTTTAGGGCTTTAAAGGTCAGCACCAACACTTTGAATTGTGCTCGGAAATGTACTGGGAGCCAATGTAGGTCTTTCAAGACCGGTGTTATATGGTCCAACTCGTATTTTCCTTAATGCTACAAAGAGGATTATGCTGAGCGATAGCTGAGCAATCAGGAAATGATATTATTACAGGCCTCACATAGCTTACTTAGCCCATTTGGACTATGATCCTACAACTGGAATTCTAAAGAATCTCCCCCTACAGCTTTGGCCACTGTTAGAATTCCTGATCTATGATTGCAGTCATGGGATTTTTGTCTATCACATGACGGTGTGCGTTTCGACTCAAGAATGGGAAGTGACGGAGACAGGATGTTTGTGTTCCTGTGTTCCGTGAAGTGGGACTATTGTCTTTTGTTCTTTTTCTCTTTGCTGTCTGATGCTAGAGAGTGAGGGAGCCATGTTGCAGTGTTCTGTGTGTGTTTATAGGTAAATAAAGTAGATTAGCCAAAATGCTGAGTTGCCGAGGTCTGTTACGCAACTGCGCAAACTCTGTGGATCCCTAAAGTGTGTCGGTGGCAGTTGGCATCAGTCGCTGTGATGTTCAGGCAGAAGAAAGCTAATAAAGCTCCCAAACGATCGACCAGGAGGGCGAGAACATGCCAGTCGGGCATGTGTCTCTGCCAGGGTCCTACTCGAGTGTAGGCTGAACTCCTGACAGCAACATCCCTTTGCAAAATCCTTTTCAGATGCCATTCATAGCTGCAGCGAGCAAGGATGGGTTTGACTGGGTGCAAAGGATTGTCATGCCTGAAGCCACCCTCTCTGTTTGTATGCTGTGTGGGCAGCAGCCTGCCAAGCAGAGGTAAGGAACTCCATGTGCACCTTCGCTCATCAGCAGAAGCAGACAGTTGCCTGCCCACATGGGTGCCAAAGTGAGTCATCACTTCGCTTCTTGCTGGTACGAAGGAGCCACCTGCCCAACCCAGTGTGAATGCTGGCTTTTAGCAGCCTAGGAGAGAGAAGTGGATCTCCCAGCCTCTTCCATATAGAGCTGACACCTTTTTGCCCAGCAAAAGCTCTGTGCCTTTTACATTTGCACAACAGGCCATAATCCAAGAAGCATAACCTTTATGCTCACAGCCCAGAAAAACGGCACAGGTTGAAGGAATGCATTTTAGCACTCGAGCCTGCCTAGATTTTAAGACCGGCCTCTGCAGACCCAGTTTTAGGCCTCTCTGTTTGACGGAAGGCAGGCCTTCTCTATTCTGGTGCCCTGCTTCTGAAATTTGCACCCCCCCCCCAAAAAAAAGGTTTGTCAGGCACCAACTTTCTCAGATGAAAAACTCATATTATTTTTTTTGCCAAGGCCATCCAGGTGTTTTAACGTGCAGGTTTTATTTTACACTGGGTTTTATTCTGCTCTGCTGCAGTTTATTTTATTGTGTTTCTTTTTTTTAAGAGCATACAATAATAATTTGATGCTATACTGTATGGCAGCATGCTTCTTGGGAAGCTCATAGAGAAGCAGGGGTGAAAAAAAGCACTTGGGATCACTGTGCAAATACACTTTATTGAGATACCCATACTAAGATGCAGAAATGTTTCCCCTCACTAGATTTCAGTTCACACTACTTCAGTTACTCAAGGGAGAGGTGAGTAGGGAGAGAAACAAAAACAAACTGCACTTGAGAACAATGACCTCTATAGAGCAGCCTTTCTCGACCTTCCATCCCCAGATGTTGTTGGACTACAACTCCCATCATCCCTAACTATCAAGACCAGCAGTCAGGGATGATGGGAGTTGTAGTCCAACAACAGCTGGGGAGCCAAGGTTGAGAAAGGCTGCTATAGAGCAAGCCACGGTAGAAAGGATTAGGTTGACTTTTGGGGGGTAGTAGCATGTGCAACTGGGAGTGGACAAAATGTGTTTTTGAGCAAACATGCCCTTAGGAAGCCCTTAGGAAGCATTGCGGCTGTACCCATGGAAATGTACAAAGCTGTCTGGAAGTGAACCAACCCAAGGTTGTATCCAAAATAAATTCAGGGTGCAAGGAAGGAAAGCAGAAGGCCCTATGGGGTACTGTATTGCAGACACATTCAGAGCTCCTCCTAAAACCACAACATAATCAGTTGGATGGGACTCAATGCCCTACAATGCAGAAATCACAGCTAAGCACAACAGCTTGCACAATACTGACAGAGGCAGCAAGTCAACACAATAGGACCATGTTGCCCATGCTATGCAAGGGTGGCCAGCCTGTGTACTTCTAGAGCATGCTTACTCAAAATCGGCCCTCCAGATGTTTTTGGCCTTCAACTCCCATGACCCCTAGCTAGCAGGACCAGTGGTCAGCGATGATGGAAACTGTAGTCTCAAAACATCTGGAGGGCTGAGTTGGAGGAAGCCTGCTCTAGAGGTTGCTGCATTACAACTCCCATCATTCCTGCTATGCTGGTGAGGTTGATGGGAGTTATAGCCCAACGTCATCCAGAAGCCCACAGGCTAGCCATCCCAATGTAATAGAATTCATTCACAAAAAGGGCACAATTCCACTGCAGTTTATTGTACCCTTTGGCTGGGTTGGGGTGATATGGGATTGGGGAGGGGCAACTCCCATCTCTTGCGGGGGCGCAGTTAGTGCCAGCACCATCCGTTAAGAGTTTGGGTGTAATATTCAACACCTCCCTTTCCACGGAGGCGCAGATTGCAGCTATAACAAAGGCGGCATTTTTTCATCTCGGCCAAGCTAAGCAGTTGGCTCCTTTCCTCTCTCGCCCTGACCTAGCCACTGTGATCCACGCGATGGTCACTTCCAGACTGGATTATTGTAACTCGCTCTACGTGGAGCTGCCCTTGAGATTGACCCAAAAACTCCAGCAGGTGCAGAATGCTGCGGCGAGACTCCTTACGGGATCACATTCACCCGGTGCTATACCAGCTGCACTGGCTCCCGGTGGAGTACAGGGTCAGGTTTAAGGTGCTCGTTTTAACCTTTAAAGCCCTATATGGCCTAGGACCCTCATACCTACGGGACCGCCTCTCCTGGTATGTCCCATGAAGGACCTTACAGTCTTCATATTAAAACATCTTGGAGGTCCCGGGCCACAGGGAGGTTAGGCTGGCCTCAACCAGAGCCAGGGCTTTTTCGGCCGTGGCCCCGATCTGGTGGAACGCTCTGTCACAAGAGACTAGGGCCCTGAGGGACTTGACATCTTTCCGCAGGGCGTGCAAGACAGAGCTGTTCCACAAGGCCTTTGGCCAAGGCACAGTCTGACCCCTCATTTGGTACTCCTCCTAGAACTCTAGCCCAATGGTTGCCATTAATTTGATTCTGAATTGATTTAAGAATGAATTGATTTAAGAATGTATTTTAATTAACTGATTGTGATTTGATGTGCATTGTGTTACTTTCACTGTTGTTAGCCGCTCTGAGCCTGGCTTTGGCTGGGGAGGGTGGGATATAAATAAAAAAAATATGATTATTATTACTCCTCAGGTGTGAAGGGAACACTGTGATTCAAGATGCACTGCAAGGCGCTGTGTAAAATCACAAGGAATGCAAGATCATGGGATCATAGAATTGTTGTAAGGGTCCCCAAGCATCCTCTAGTCCAGTCCCCTGCAATGCAGGAATCACAGCTAAAGAATCCCTGACAGACAGCCATCTAGCCTGTTTAAAAACCTCCAATGAGGGGGGAGTCAAACATCTTCAGAGGGAGTTCCTTTCCACTGTTGGACAGCTCTTGCCATCAGAAATTTCTTCCATACGTTTAAGTTGGACTCTACTTGTAATCTGAATCCATTTGTTTGGGTCTTCTCCTCTGGGGCAGAAGAAAACAAGTTGGACACATTGGTGTGCAGTCGAGCCACCCAAGACAGAGATGGATATAAAGGGGTGGGACAGAACCCCCACATTAAAAATAATAATAATGGTTTGTCATCCTGAGCCTGAGAGATTGAAGGCACAGAGGATGATAGATGAAACGGAGAACAGCACTTCTCTGACCACGTAGATAGCACCACCCATGCCCAGCAGGCTATGCTCTCCTTCGGCAAGTCAATGCACTTGTGAGAAACTAGGTGGCTATGTCTAAGGCCTATTTAATAAGTCTAAAAGGTAAAGGTAAAGGGACCCCTGACCATTAGGTCCAGTCGTGGCCGACTCTGGGGTTGCGACGCTCATCTCGCTTTACAGGCCGAGGGAGCCGGCGTACAGCTTCCGGGTCATGTGGCCAGCATGACCAAGCCGTTTCTGGCGAACCAGAGCAGCGCACGGAAGCACCGTTTACCTTCCCACCAGAGTGGTACCTATTTATCTACTTGCACTTTGACGTGCTTTCGAACTGCTAGGTTGGCAGGAGCAGAGACCGAGCAACAGGAGCTCACCCTGTCGCGGGGATTTGAACCACCAACCTTCTGATCGGCAAGTCCTAGGCTCTGTGGTTTAACCCACAGCGCCACCCGCGTCCCTTATTTAATAAGTCTAGATGCAAGTTAATGACCATTTGGACGGACTGCCTCACCAGAGTGGTGCATGCTCTGGTTATCTCCCGCTTGGACTACTGCAATGTGCTCTACATGGGGCTAACTTTGAAGGTGACTTGGAAACTACAACTAATCCAGAATATGGCAGCTAGACTGGTGACTGGGAGCGGCTGCCGAGACCACATAACACCGGTCTTGAAAGACCTACATTGGCTTCCATTATGTTTCTGAGCACAATTCAAAGCGTTGGTGCTGACCTTTAAAGCCCTAAACAGCCTTGGTCCAGTATACCTGAAGGACTGTCTCCAACCCCATCGTTCTACCCGGACACTGAGGTCCAGCGCCGAGGGCCTTCTGCCGGTGTCCTCCCTGCGATAAGCCAAGTTACAGGGAACCAGGCAGAGGGCCTTCTCAGTAGTGGCACCCGCCCTGTGGAATGCCCTCCCACCAGATGTCAAAGAGAAAAACAAGTACCATACTTTTAGAAGACATCTGAAGGCAGCCCTGTTTAGGGAAGCGTTTGATGCATTATGGTATTTTAATATTTCGTTGGAAGCCACCCAGAGTGGCTGGGGAAGCCCAGCCAGATGGGCAGGGTATAAAATAATAATAATAATAATAATAATAATTTCACATGTCCCAGGCAGGTGCAAAGTTCTTATTGGGTTGTCTTTGTTTTATTTTTATTATGTTTTATGTGTTTTTTTATATTGTAATTTTATGTTGTGAACTGCCCTGACATCTATAGGTACAGGGTGGTCTGCAGATTTTTAAGAAGCAGCTGTTCCAGCAGTGTAAAAGCCATGCTTAGTTTTGACCACCTCTACATACAAGTTAGGGGACGCGAGTGGCGCTGTGGGTTAAACCACAGAGCCTAGGACTTGCCATATTAGAAGGTCGGCGGTTCGAATCCCCGTGACAGGGTGAGCTCCTGTTGCTCGGTCCCTGCTCCTGCCAACCTAGCAGTTCGAAAGCACGTCAAAGTGCAAGTAGATAAATAGGTACCACTCCGGCGGGAAGGTAAACGGCATTTCCGTGCACTGCTCTGGTTCGCCAGAAGCGGCTTAGTCATGCTGGCCACATGACCCGGAAGCTGTCTGCAGACAAACGCCGGCTCCCTTGGCCAATAAAGCGAGATGAGCGCCGCAACCCCAGAGTCGGTCACGACTGGACCTAATGGTCAGGGGTCCCTTTACCTTTTACATGCAAGTTACCCACTCCAGGAACCTATGTTTCTGTCACATGCAAACACAGGAAGCCACCTAGTTAGACCATTGCTCTCTTTAGCTCAGAATTGTCCAGAGATTGACCGCAGCTCTCCAGGGCCTCAGACAGCAAAGTCTTCTCCAACCACACCTGGAGATATATCAGGGATTGAACTTGGGGACTCTTGCATGCATCACATGTGTTTTATCACTGAGCTACAGACCTTACTTTGGAAAGCACCAGCCAGCCAGTTTAACGTGATCCTGGAAAACAAAGACTGACTGATATGGGGCATATCGTGCTTTCAAACATAGAAGGCAGCAGAAGCAATTCTGGCTTTATTAGTCATTAGTTTACCCCATCCCACTCCACTCACTACTTTAATGCAGCAACACTTCCAAGTTGTCTTCTGCGCATCCCATACCATTGGTTCCTCATGCAGTCCACAGGCTTCCAAGAGGATTAAAAATGCAAACTGCATGCAATTTCAAATACGCAGTTTCCAAATTATACATTGTCAAGGGCTTTTCTCTTTTTTGTAACTGTGATGTTACCTCTCTCAAGCTTGTGTGTGAGTTCAAAGTCAGTTTTTTTCCAGAAGCTTCTGAAAACTCTGCAAATCTCTCTCTCTCGCTCTCTCTCTCTGTGTGTGTGTGTGTGTGTGTGTGTGTCCCTCACAGATGTACAGAGAAAGCTTCTGAGGAAATAAAAGGACTTTGCTTTAGACTATCTGCCTAATAAACCATCTGTTTGGATTGAATAAGCATCTATTTGGACCCAAGCAGTGCAGTTTGCAAACCACCATCCAGAAATAAAGAGGTGCACCACCGTCCCCTCAACAAGTTAAGCGTGGCAGCGGAAAAACTTGCACTTCAGACAAATCCACACATTTGATTTTATACACCACTCTTGAACATCAAATTAAAAAAGTTACAACTCACTGAACAGGTTGGTTGCAGCTTAGAACATTTCATTATCATTATATATATATATATGTATATTTTAGAAAAAGAGACAAAACAATATCCAGATGAAAGACGGTGACAAACAGCAAATCCTATTGTAGGCAGCTTTGCAAAGATCAAGGTACCGTAGGAGAAAGGCACGTTAACCTCTGATTGGTCCTGTGTGCTGTCATTTGGATGAAAATTGTAGTGACATATAACCCTGAGACTGTGGGAGGCTGTGAGCAAGAGTTGACCAGGTGCACAGGCCCATTTTAAAAAGTACAAGTTTAAGGAGGTTTAAGATCCAGCACCCAGATGACGACATTCATTTCACCTCAAGGGAATGGAAGGAAACGGCATTCTTTGTGAAAGGCTGGGAAGGAGACTACAGTCTCCAAAGCTGCTGGGATTATGTCTCAGAAACACCCCACTTGGTTTGACTTACGAGCGGACTCACAATTTCCCCAGGGTATGTATCTAACAGTGTAGCTTACCTGACACTCAGGTATCCATCACTGGAATTTAGGGGGCGGGGCCTCCCCTAAATCTGCTCTAGAGGAGCCCTGACTGCTGTGCAACGGATTTAACAGGCATAGTGTAGGGTAGAAAGGGGAATTACAAAAAAACCCCAAAAAACCCCTGCTTCACTCCGTTCCACTGATAGATGTTTTACCACCAATTGAGCGCCGCCACTGGACCCAACCCTATGTCTAAGATGTTGGAAGCAGAAAGTTAAAAACATGCCATACAAATGGCACAGACCCTTTGCAAACTGATATATCATATAGCTGTTAGCTGGGGGTTCAACCCTGGCTAACCCATGTTTCGTTAGCAGGCCCTTCTTTGCGACACATGATCTGTGAAACAGCCCTCAGTGTTTCCTGTGTGTCCAGGCACTTAAGAGTGGAAATGATTTTTTGGGAACTGTTTTATTCGGGGAAGGGGGGCAGTTATCCGACAAACCCTCATAAATGCATGAAAAAGGCCCTTGCAGCCATGTGCCTATAGAGAGTGTTTACATGTACACATGTAAAACTCTACCATGTTTATGACTATGTTTATGACGAAGGTACGCAGATCCAGGAGCTGGAGCTGACAGGCATCACATCGTGTGTCTGGCTCACTGTGGTTTTTTGCTTTTCTTAAATTTTATTAATCTAGGTTTTCAAGATAGCCTGCGAAAGAGAACCACAAAACAAATACAAAACGGATCAAAAACATCACTTTTTAAAATGGCTGCCCTGGAATACATGATGCAGCCTCAGTGTCTGGAGGCATAAGCTCTTCTTGCGGCCTCCGCTTTTCTCAATCGTAAGATGGAAGATGAAATAAAGACTTAACAAGGATCCCAACATTTGACACCACAGGTGCTTTTAGAAGTTCTCTCCCCCTTTTGCAGGAAAGAATCTCAGATCGTAAGTGGAATGAGAGAAGCTAATGTTACCATGAAATATGCTTTCTTCAGGCTCCAGACCAAAGCCCAGGGGCACAGTTGCATTCACAAGGAACCCTTTAAGCTTGCACAGTATTAAAGCCGCAACTTAGTGCCAGCTGCTGCCCCTCGCCAAAAAAGTATCATGGCAGTGGCTCTCTTTAGATCTGACTTCTGACAGCCAAAACCCATCATATGAATTAGAAATTGGAGGCATATTTCATCCACCTCTTTGCCCAACCCCAGGGGTAAAAACAGGCTTACTTTCAGACTATGCCATCCAGAGAAAGGGCTTCCTTCAATGCTCAGAGCAGCACAGCTCCTTCTTCTGCATGAGTCTGTGTTCCACACAGGCCTCCATAACAAAGAAACCGAAGACACAATGGATAACCACAGCCGAAGGCCAATACTCCCGCTCCTTCGCTACAATAGGAGAAGCAGAAAGCTCTGCATCATGCCCAGTGCAGACATGGGCTAACATTATCCAGAACCCACAGAAGCTGCTTGGAAGAATGCCAGGCCAGAGTATTAAACCACACAGACGGACGCTTCAGCCAGTCTCGCCTAAGACGTGGATTTCTTCAGCTCGCTACTTATTTCCAGCCCCACAAGTGCAGTTTCTTTGTGGCACAGCAGCAGCAGCAGCAGCATCCTTTGGCAAACTGGGCAGCAAAACTGAACACCAGCTGAGAAGAAGCAAAAGGGCTTAAAGCTCCGATTTTGTCTTGCGGTGTTGTTTCTTGTCTTGGCAGAGGGGAAGCAAACCAAGCATTTTGCCATAGCAACAAACGCCGTGCTGCAAGCGCATTTTCTTGGATGGTCCAATTTAGAGGGGTTACGAATTACAGAGTGCAGCTGCACCGGGGTCAGCGGCTGAACAGCCACATGGGGCCCTGTGGGACTTCCATCGAGAAAGCACCAAAGTCTCTGCTCGTGCGCAGTTAAGTCCAGAAGACCAGCCTATGGCTCGTGCTGCTTCCTTGTGGGACCTTGGATTGCCTTGCTAATAACCCAACACAAGGCAGTCATTGCCACTCCATGTTAAACAGAGCTATGTAGGGTTTAGGTTTTTAGTCACTATCCTTGCAGTGCTAAAAGACGTTTCAGCGGCTTTAATGAGCTGGGCCACACACAATTTTCAACGCTGGGGGCCATTTGGGGTAGTTATTTGGCAGATCTATGGGGCCAGTCTCAGAAAGCATTTCACCCAGCAGAACTAAAAATCTAACACAAGTGGACTGTGAAAACTGGCCATTTCTTCCTCCACTACCTCCTTTCACAGAGCTCTCATGGACCACGAATTTCGCCCTGCAACCAATCTATACACTCATATCCTTCCTGTGGATCCGTGGGGGGAGGAAAGGGGAAAAGAGAAGGCAAGACAGGCCTAGTCCACAGGTCACATGTTGGACACAGTACAGCATCATTAAACTTGTACTTTTCAAAATAATGTGAAGCCAGGTGCAAGCTGGGCTCTGTGGATAAAGTAGTAATGTATCTCATTATATAAATACTTTTTAATTTTTTCCCTTTTAATTACAAGAAGCTTTTATTCCAGGTAATGTGACTGACAAAGTACCAGCACGTACGTACATACACCCCAACGCACACACACACTCGCACTCGCAGCCCCTGGGCTTTCACAGAAAGCTTGGCAGCAGCCGATCTAATGGATGATTTCTACCTCACAGCAAAGTAAGGGGAGAAGGGGGCATGTAAGTTTGGTTAGCCTAAGCTCAGGGCAAGGGCCATTTTTAAGAAATGCAATAAAAAGAGGGGTTAATAAACCCCGTTGTAGAAAGATCAAAGGAGATTAAACCAAAACTAAAACTGTTCAAAAAATGTACAAAAACTGTTGGGAGACGGGAAGATGCTGCGCCCCTTCCGAAAAGAAAACCAAAGAAAAGGTTGACCCCAAGTTGCATCAAAACCAGAAGAGAACAGTGTAGTCGTCACACACTTCCTTTGTGTTTTAAAAAAGAAATGCAGAGGGGGAAATAATTTGCACAAAGATCTTTGTTTGGAAATTGTTCTTAGCTCCAGAGACCAGCATAATTCCCATGGAGTCCAGACGGAAGGGGACCTCCTGCCACAAAGAGTTTCGTGCCAGACGAGTCGTAGCAGTGGGTGTAAACAGCATTTGGGAAGGAGCTGATGTCTGAAAAGTAATTCCGCCAGGTTTCATCATGATTCTGTCAAAGGAAAGGGCAACAACTGAGTCAGTCATCACCTTCCCCGCAACTGGCTCCTGCGCATCCCCGGGAGCCCTCAAAGGGAATTGGGAAGCTGCCGACCAGCTCGGAAACCCAAGCTGTTTAACAAGAGGGAGAACAGCAGCAAAATCAGAGTCACCAATTTAAGCTGAAGCTGGTTTTCAGCATAATAATAATAATAATAATAATAATAATAATAATAATAATAATTTATTCTTTATACCCCGCCCATCTGGCTGGGGTTCCAATAAAACACTAAAATACAATAGTCTATTAAACATTAAAAGCTTCCCTAAAGAAGGCTGCCTTCAGATGTCTTCAAAAAGTCTGGTAGTTGTTCTCTTTGACATCTGGTGGGAGGGTGTTCCACAGGGCGGGTGCCACTACCGAGAAGGCCCTTTGCCTGGTTCCCTGTAACTTGGCTTCTCACAGAGAGGGAACCACCAGAAGGCCCTCGGCGCTGGACCTCAGTGTCTGGGCAGAATGATGGGGGTGGAGACGCTCCTTCAGGTATACTGGGCTGAGGTCAACCCCCTCCCCTTGAGTAAGAGGCAAGTCCTTTTCATAAGGCAAGTGACTAAGGTGGCAGGTACAGGAAGGTGGCAAATTCACACAGGCCTGCTGCCCACCAGCCGAAGCTTCCCACTTCCTCTCCCTCTCCCTCTCAGGAGAGCCTTTACACTTTGTACTGCAACTTTAAACGGCAGCGGCACAGAATGCCTCACCCTGAGGAAGGACATTCTTGGCCCTACCTAGACCAAGGCAGGATGGAGCGAGGAGGATGAAGAGCGCTGCCACCAGAAGGGAGAGGAAGGGATGGCAGCAGTGGCGGGAGAAGATGTGGAGAGGGCGGTGGTAAAATCTCTTGCGTCGGCTCTGCGGACCAAACTCTTACAGAAAGGAGAAGCAAGCGCTTCTAATAGCCTGGCATATTACTCACTAGAAAGAGCAAACAGCTTATTTCACCTGTATCTGGCAACGCTGCCAGAAACAGAGCCCTCAGTCAGCGGAAGAGCCCTTAAAAAGCAATGTTTGTGGCAAGGCTACCTCTCGTTCAAGCTACAAGCTACTCACCAGCCAACCTTTGCCAGTTGACAACTTGAGAATTTCACTTCCTCCTAATTTTGTTCCGTAGCAACTGTGCGGCGGCTTCTCGTCCAGGAACCTCTGGGCTCGGATGTCATAGAACAGCAAGGAACCCTGCCCGGTCCCCACCGTGATAATGTGTTCGTAGAAGCTCACAGAGCGAATACCTGTTGTGGAGAGGAGATGATTAATGGCAAGATCTGTGCCCATGGTTTTCATCATCATCATCATTTCAGAATGCTGCCTTCATTTTTTCAAAAAAGACAGTGGTGCCCCGCAAGATGAATGCCTCGCAAGACGGAAAACCCGCTAGACAAAAGGGTTTTCCGTTTTGGAGGTGCTTCGCAAAACAAATTTCCTATGGGCTTGCTTCGCAAGACGAAAATGTCTTGCGAGTTCCTGCGGGTTTTTTTCCCCTCCCCCCCTTTTTCTAAGCCGCTTATCTGCATATCCGCTAAGCCGATAAAAGCCGCTAATAGCGCTAATCCACTAAGCCGTCAATGGGCTTGCTCTGCAAGACAAAAAAACCGCTAGGCGAAGAGACTCGTGGAACGGATTAATTTCGTCTTGCAAGACACCACTGTAAAAAATCTTCAAAAGCATTTCACTCATTCTAAGAGAGAAAATATTGCCCAGGAGGATTTTCCTCCAGCATTTCCACAAATTTACAATTTTTACAAGGGAAATGAGGCCTCAGCAAAAAAATGGGAAGAATATTTATTTACTCCCATTTTTTTTGGTCCCCCCCCCCCAAGCTTTACAGACAGCTGACTTGATGGCAGTCGGGCTCCTTATATCAAACGACATAATGGAGTTGCTTCTCCCTCATTAATGCCAGTGTCAGTGTGGACAATTAGTCAGAACAGCTAGAACTGAAACCTCCATCTTTAGCAGCAGTGTACCTCTGCTTACTAGAAGGGACGCGGGTGGCGCTGTGGGTTAAACCACTGAGCCTAGGGCTTGCTGATCAGAAGGTTGGCAGTTCGAATCCCTGCGACGGGGTGAGCTCCCGTTGCTTGATCCCTGCTCCTGCCAACCTAGCAGTTCGAAAGCACGTCAAAGTGCAAGTAGATAAATAGGTACCGTTCCGGCGGGAAGGTAAACGGCGTTTCCATGCGCTGCTCTGGTTTGCCAGAAGTGGCTTAGTCCTGCTGGCCACATGACCCAGAAGCTGAACGCCAGCTCCCTTGGCCAATAAAGCCAGATGAGCGCCGCAACCCCAGTCGGTCATGACTGGACCTAATCGACAGGGGTCCCATTACCATTACATTACCTCTGCTTACTAGGTGGTGGAGAAAGACAACATGGTGATCACCCTGCCAGGTTTGTGAGAAACCCACAGTTGGAGAAAAGGTCACAGACCCCCTTGATTTGTTCCAGTCTGTCAACGCCAATGTACTTTTATTAACAGGAACCTGAATGTCAGCAACTGCTGTGCTTTATGTCTCATTAGTAGCAAAAAAATGCCCCTTTCCACATTACAAAATAAATGAAGGAGATAAACAATATGCCAATTAGCTGGGGCGGTGAAAGGGGGAGTATACGAGAACAGATTTTGAAATTTATGATACTTCAAAAACCAGTCTCAAAATTCTGAACGTGAAATGATTTAATGTCATGCACAGGCACAAATGGTACCTGGAGATAATGGGAAACCTTTTCTCATGTGCACCCACTCTCTGAACTATTTTGGGCACGAACTTCTAGTCACAGAACCTTGCTGCTGAGGTTTAAGAACAAGATGAATTACACTTCAATGCCGCAGTATACCAAACTGTGTTATTAAAAAAATCTAGACAGGAAAGAATTATTATTGCACAGCCCTGAGCCAGTGCAAGGTCTGCTTTGACTTCTTAACGTATATCAACCAACATGAGCAGCCAGATGACGTGGCCTATGCCATCAAGTGAGGGCCAAGATTTGGCTAAAAATAAGGCCTTGGCAATCATAAAAGATAAGTGAGGTTCTGGGAAGTATAACTGAACAAAGAGGAGAAAACCCAGGGATTTTGGACAAGTCAGCCTCATCTTGATGTCAGGAAAGATGTAGGAACAAAACAGAACAATTTAGATCCTTGAAAACATTAAAGTGGTGCTCAAGAAAAGACATAGATTTAATGAAGGCCATGCCATATTTGATTTTTCTCTCTAAAAGTGTGGGACATCTTATTGATAACCTGGAGCCAGTAGGTTAAGAGATCTACATTTTAAAAAGACCTTTAGACACGGTGTCTCACAGGACATGCTCATAAATCCAACCTGGAGTAGAATTAGGAGGTTTATATAACTGCTCAGAAAACAGTGCAGAATCTGCCCGAGTAACAGAACAACTGCAGTACTGGTGTTCTGTACTATCACAGCAATACAATAGTGACTTGGAGGCAAGAATTTCAAAGGAAATTGAAATGGGAAACTGCAACTACTTCAGAAGATATGATCACAATTTAAAAATGAATTAATTATTGGGGGAAAGGGCAGAAATGGAGATGCTGGAATTAGTAATTGCAAAGACCTGCAGTTGGGCAACAACCATCACAAGAACCTGGGGAATGAAAGCAGTCGTAGCTGACAAGTTGTCCATTCAAACAGAGCTCTCACCATATAACACCATATAACAAAAGGAATACGGTGATCCGTGCGGGATGCACGTTCGCAACCTGTGTCTGTGCATGCATGGGTTGCGATTCAGCGCTTCTGCACATGCACGACTGCCGAAACCCGGAAGTAACCCGTTCCGGTACTTCCAGGTTTTGGCGGTCCACAACCCGAAGAAACGCAACCTGAAGCGGCTGTAACCCGAGGTATGACTGTATTAAGAGCAACCCATGGGGCACAGAGGAGATCCTTGCAAGAGCACCAGCTTTCCTCCTTGCCACTTATAGAGAACGTACAACACCATCCCATTGCCAACATTATCCAGTGAAGGAACGCTGTAACAGATTGCCTAGTGTAAAGGCTGAAGCTCCACTGCTCAGGTTTTCTCACGAAGAATCCTTACCACTGCCTCGCTCCCTGGAACAGACAGACTTGACGTTGTGGGAAGGCTGTCTTGGGTCCAGAAAGGAGACATGTGCCTGAGATCCAACAGCGTACACAGACCACTCCTGACCATAGGCCAGACACACATTCTCCCTGCAGTACGGTAGCTTCGTTGACAGCAGCTGGGGGGGAAATAAAGACAGAAAACAACCCACATGAGAAGCAGTAGAGAGGACAATGAACAATAGGATGCAATGAAGTATCAAGAAAGTATACTTTCTTGTATTCAACTATTAGATTTTTAAACGTTTGCCAGCCAGAACTAGCAGGCCTTGCAAACAAATAATAGGAGAAATGAAGTGTATTTTCAGGCTAAACTTGCTTACAGAACTGCTGACTATCAGTGCAAACAATAATGGACTATATGGATCAATGGTTTGACTTAGTTTAAGGCAGATTCCTATGTCCCACCTTTCAGGAGAAAATGGCAAAAATATCGGTCCACCACTGAAAAGGCCCTGCTCCATTACCTGCTAGTCTGTTGAACATCAGTGATGGGTCAGTAAGCAGGGTATCTGAAGCAGCTCTTAAAAGCCCCGGTAAGCAAGCAGGAAATTCACAGCCATCCTTATCAGCAACCTGACAGAACATTCATGGTAGAGATCCACCCTTGCTGTGAGCAGAGCTCGTGTCACTGACAAGTTTTGCTTTCTCTCCAGCCGTCACTCTAAGCTGGTAAAAGGCATCCTAGCCACAGACATTGTGGGCCCCTCCATACACAGCACTGAGCCTAGGAGTACCCCCAAACTATGTGCCTGGTGTTTCATGGGCGGGTGCAACTCTGTCCAAAACTGACTGCAAATCTCCACCCACTGTACCAGTTGTCACTGGAAACACGGAGACTACTTTACAGCAGATAAGAGAGCCTTTGATAAATCAGTCAGCTATGCTTTAGAGCTGGACACGGCGCTATAGGTTAAACCACAGAGCCGAGGACTTGCCGATCAGAGGGTGGGCGGTTCGAATCCCCATGACGGGGTGAGCTCCCGTTGCTCGGTCCCTGCTCCTGCCAACCTAGCAGTTTGAAAGCACGTCAAAGTGCAAGTAGATAAATAGGTACCACTCTGGCGGGAAGGTTTACGTGCACTGCTCTGGTTCGCCAGAAGATGCTTAGTCATGGTGGCCACATGACCCGGAAGCTGTACTTGAATCAAGGGGGCTGTCATTTGGCATTTGTTGATGTCAATAGGGGATACAATGATTGGGTTTAGCGCTGCGTGCGTTTGTTAGCTGTCGGTTTTTCAGTGAGGGACGTATGGCATTTCCCCTTTAAGAAATGTCCAACAACTCTGGTCAGCCCTCCCCCTTCCACGCACGCTCCTCCTCCCTCCAATGACAATGGGTAGATCACCGCCAGTTTTTTTTAATACTGGGAGTAGATCGCTGTCTCTTGGGAGTTGGACGTTCCTTCTTTAGAGCCTGCACTTACTCAGACCAAATTTCCCCCCAATAGCTAGCACCGCACTTACTGCCATGCTACCAACAGTCCAGAAGTGCTGCAATTTGGCTCAAAATTTATTCATTCCCAAATCAAGAATAAAGCCCAGCATACATTTTCCCCCCACACTAGCAGGTTACCTTTGAAAGTGTGTATTCTGCTTTCCAGAGGTGGAAATAGCCGTCCAGGGACACTGCTCCCAGCTCCTGGAACAGAAAGAGCTTTGTAATCCACTCGGCCACCGCAGAAGAGCCATGCAGAGTACCAATCAGTATTAAAAGCCTGCCAGTGTACAATGCTAAAACAACAGAGACCCCATCTCAGAATCTCAGCACTGACACAAACTCATCCGCCCGACCCCATTTACAATGTGGGGTCAACCACCATTGACCTAACAAGGATGGTTTTTCTAAGGATTACTGAAGTAATTTAAAACAAAATGCTTTGGAAAAGGGTTAGGGAAAGTGTAGCCCTCCAGGTGTTACTGGACTCAAACTCCCTTCAGCCCCAGCCAGCACAGCACAGGCATGATGGGACTGTTTAGGGAAGTTTTTAATTTTTTTTGCTGTATTGTGTTTTTAATATTTGGTTGAGAGCTGCCAAGAGTGGCTGGGGAAACCCAGCCAGATGGGTGGGGTATAAATAATAATAACCATTAAAATTCAGAAGGGTAGCATGGGAAGAAAGAACAGCACAAGCTTATATCCAAAAGTGGTCGAGAGAAGAACTGCATGCACCTCCAGGCTGCTCTTAAGAATCCAGATTGCCCTAGTTTTTATTTAAAAATGAAGCACTCAGCAGTTTCTAGACCTCAGAATCAGAGGAACAGGTTGCAAAATCTGATGGTGAAAGCCAAGCAGGACGGTCAGATACCCCTTATTTTAAAAGCAAGTCCCTTATTTCACAACATCATTGCTCCACAGAGACGATGGGGCATGACACCCTCAGTGCCTTTGCCATTTGCAACACAAATAATTGCATCTGGCTTCCCCCCCTTCGATTTCAGTGTCTGTGTCAGCAAACCAGTGGGAAGCACAGCAGGTGCCTGCCTCAACGTCATCACAATTTTAAACATTTGTTTAATTTGCAACACCTGCAGAAATCTGGGTGTTCTTCTTCCGCCTCTTCCAGCATCAAGAATTTGCATTCTGGGACAGGCCAGAATGATAGAATGGGTGAGAGGTGTTTAAGTAAAAATGCAAAAGGGAGGGGAAGCCCAGCTGGGTGTTATGGGTTGAGGGGGTATCCCACATGAGAATTCCTGGAAAACTCAAATATGCCGTTTTTTGTTTTGAGCTTTCAGCACACACATTTTCAGTTACTTAATGTGGTTTCAGCCAGAAAAGGAACCAAAGGATTCAGAGCTAGAAAGTGGAGGTGGGAGCAGAGTGCATAATAATAATAATAATAATAATAATAATAATAATTCCAACGCTGAAATTCTCGGGATTGTAGCTACTTTCAACGTATTTACAGCACTGGCAATGAGAAGGTTATGGTCAGATACTTTGGAACTTATTTATCTTACTGACCTTGTTCTTGTTGTTGAAAGCTAGTGCCCGAACCTTGCAGTTGTCCGGGTTGGTGTTCTCCTTGGGGATGTCCTTCAGAGCCCTGTGTGTTATGTGAGCATAGACGGGAACTTGAGACAAGTTGCGTCTTGCATCGCTCTTGGCTAGGACTTCATCTGTCACTTCCCAGAGCCCCATTGAACCATCTCGGGAGCCTGAATGGGACAGCAGACCCAAGGACACACTAAACACATGCCCTCCGAGTATTATGCTGCTCTCTGACTGCGATGGGGCACATGTCTAAATAGAGGCAAGCGCTACGTATTCAGTCACGCACCACTCATAACGCAGCTCTCTGCCTGCCACAGGCCAAGCCAGGAACACTGCACTGTCTATCTTGGCGCAGGATGTTCCAGGCAAGCAAGGAGAGCAGAACCCCCAGTTTACCACAGAGAAAAGGTTGTGCACACAGAATGCATTCCAAAAGGGGCAAACATCTGAAATTCTTTCAAGATTAATTGAACTCTGACAGCCTCCTGCAACAGTCTGTTTGGTTAGCACACTACAGAACAAACTGTGTAGACGCAGTCCTGCAGTGCACCCTGACAAAGGCACAACTGTAGACTTTACAGGAGGTTGTAAACAAGAGCAAAAAATAAAGATCATGCCACAGCGTCCTGGCATTTCTCCACTGGATGTGTTACAGTGGGACAAAGTCCAGTCAGCCTCCACTGCGAGGGCTTTGGAGCTATGCTGAATGCTGTCAGCGTCGCTCAGTACATCCTGTGGGCTGTTTCTCAGCTTGGCTGTAACACAGCACAATTATAATCACTATGGAAGAGTGAAATCTGCCATGGTTCATTTGCTATTCTGAAGATATGCAAATGCTGCAACCATTATCACAGCATACGGTGACACAGGAAAAGCTCAGAAGCCCATTTTAGCTTCCAGGCGAGGAAGTGGCAATGCAGAACTGGGGCCAAGCAGCCCAGCTTGTGGTTCAAGTATCAGTATTTCAGAACTTTAGAATAGAATTGGAAGCAGTTTGGCAATGGGGTGGTGGTTGTTATGAGATTTCCTCTGAAACCTCAAGCCTCTACCCTTTCTGGTTACAGAAAAGCCACTATAATGTTCAAGGTGTGGATCCACAATAAGGCTCAGAAACTAGAGAGAGCCTAGGCAGGTCTTTCAGAAGACTTCAGTGCTCTCTCCAGAGTTTCTTGGCCACTTTGCCATGGCTAAAAATTCACCTTTCTGCTAACTTGCAAGTGGCCACCTGTCCCTCCATGCCTAAGTCCATGCCCTTTTGTTCTCTGCTGAGTTTTAGAATGGAATGACAAAACTCTTGGGGGGCAGGGAATCTAGCTCTTGGGTGCCAAAAATGTGAGATTCTCTCATACAAGCCAAAACAAACTGCAAGGGGGTAGGAGGAACTGTGTGATATACACTTTGAGGAGGACACAGAGATGTTAGAGACATCTAACTCCTTGCAAAAAGTGCAGTTTTCTTTTGGGTTGATGGGTAGGGAGAATATGGAAAAGGGAGCTTAAGTACTTAAGACAGATATGATTAAAAATTCAAAAAGACACATTTGAAGCCTCAGGCATTCTACTCATGTGTAAAAGCAACAGGCACACTAATCGCCATTGTCATAACACTCCATGACCTGGAAAGCAACTCCCTGAAGCAGGAATCTTCCCGGTTTTCACAGAGGCTTCCTAGGACGTGGAACCCTGGAAAAGGATGGAGACAGGGTGGGAGCTGAGTTTACCACACACGTTCCCACTACTGTTGGTTTTACACACGTGTACAATGCCTGAGGGGAGCTTGTGAGTTACAAGAGAAGCTACAGTCCGTTAGATGTTAGGGGGCACAGAAATAAAGCCATTAGCAGAAGTTACCAGAAACAGCCATGGTGTCACTGATCCATGCAATAGAAAATATCCAATCTTTGTGGCCGTCCTAGAGAAAGGAAGGAAGGAAGAAATGAGGATGCGGGAGAATTCTTTCAAGGCAAAGGTTTCATATATCAAGGTAAAGGTTTCATGTATTTCCTTAAACATCAAATAAATGCAGCTGGTTTTCTTGATAACAAGCATGCAAGGTTGTTCTCCAAAAAGGCAACCAGAGATGCCTGATGAGAGGGGGCAGTTTTTGGATTTTTACACTAGAAGATTATAAACAAGTACACAGGACGCCAACCAAATCCAATTCCCTGCAATCTCCCACAGCTTCAGAATATTAAACATTCCCGTTATGTAGAAGTACACCAGACCATCTAACTTCTGACAACTAACATAAAGATGCCTTCTTTAATCTGCCCATCATCGAATGGACCCATCACCAGATTGAGACAGAATTTCCATGAAAATGAAATAAAACGTCTGAAGCATGTAGGGGCACTTACATCTCCCACGCAGACAGGATCAAGTGTAGGCAGGCGATAAATCGCAAGGCTGTTTGGGTTGTCACCTCCCGTAGCCAAGAGGGTCCTGGAAGGGTTCAGCTCAATGGCGTGAATCCCGCAGCCCTGCTGGTTCACCATGTCTGGTTCTCGGTCCTTCAGAATTGGAATCTTGGTAATCTGACCCGTCTGGACATCGACCACAAACAACTGGAAGGAAGGAAGGAAGGAAGGAAGGAAGGAAGGAAGGAAGGAAGGAAGACACACCTGTGGTCAGAAAGTGCTTGTGGCTCATTCCTAAACCTGAATCTGCACAGAGAACACTGCGATTATAGGACATTTTTAACCAAACGTGCTTTGCATGAAGAGAAGAAGCAGCCCATGCTTTTGTGGTAACATGCCCAAAGAAGGTGAACAAAGAACCAGGAAGTCACTGGTTCAATTCTTCTACCACCACCCACAATATAGGGATGGTGCTGGCCAACCACACAGGGCTGTTGTCAGGATTTAAGCAAGGTAATGTGAAACAGCGAACACTGAAAAAGCATGTTACTGTTAATATTTTTTCTGCATCAGGTGAAGATGGCTTTGGTGTTCCTTCCCCAAAACAACTTTGGCACCACCAGCAGCTGGGATCTGACAGATCACCTGAGGGAATGCGATCCCACTACTGTCTCCATTCCAAGTGCAAGCTGGGAAACTACTCAAGTATGCTCTAGCACAGGGGTCAGCAAACCTGTTCAGCAGGGGGCCGGTCCACTGTCCATCAGACTATATTTTTTGGGGAAAAGATGAACGAATTCCTACGCCCCACAAATAACCCAGAGATGCATTTTAAATAAAAGGACACATTTTACTCATGTAAAACACACTGATTCCTGGACCGTCCGCAGGCTGGATTTAGGCAGCAATTGGGCCAGATCCGGCCCCAAGGCCTTAGTTTACCTACCCATGCTAGCACATGGGAGGCAGGAACCCAAGTAAGTACTTGTTTGCTCTGGAGACCCAAACGTAATAGAGAGAAGGGGAAATATGCAACCTACCAAACCACACTGCAGCACTGCTACCTTCACACAGATCTATCCTGCTTGGCTGCCTTTCCTCCAGATCTATTAAGGAAGAGTCAACAAGAGGTTGCTTGCAGAGCCTGGCATGCTAACTTAGCAGGTTGCAGCTGCCTACAAAACAGATGCTTTGTTCTGCTCTAGGGGAACGCCGTGAAAAATACAACCAGGAAGCCAAATCACAGGGGCCCCTTTTAGACACCGCATCCAACTAACGAATATTTCTGCAAGGGAAAGGGCTGTAGCTCAGTCATCCCAGATTTGATCCCTGGCTTCTCCGGACAGGGCTGGGAGAGGCGCTCCTGTCTGAAAACCTGGAGAGCCTCTGCCAGGCACTGACAACAATACTGAGCTCTATCAATGGGCCCGGCTGTGTATATGACAGCCTTCTATATCCATAAGGAGCATTTTGATGCTGCTTTTCAAACATACTGCTTTTCTGCATCCCAGAAGGCTAGAAATTCACTTTAGACAATGAAGAGCTAGAGTTCTGAGGAGTAACAAAAGCCCATCAGCTACCCAGAAGTTCTTGCATAGCCCAGCTCTGTCACAGGGCATGCAAGCCATTTTAAACCAAAGTTCCGTTTTTAGACTCAGGCAGAACGATCCAACAAATGCAGTATGTAGCACCAAGGGCAGAAGCATAATATGAAAGTAATAAATTTTAAAAGGTCAAACAAGAAATCCTTAAAAAACTGATGGCAAAGCAGCAGTCCCCGTTATGAAAAGAAGAGGGAGCGTTTACATCATGGGGTGTAATTCTGGAGTAAACTACTAATTTCAATTTAACCATGTAGTGTGCAGAAACCTGTATATGGGGGGAAGAGGTTATCAAAGTCTTTCCAGGTTTGCTTTACTACTGGTCTTATTAGTGGATGAATGAACTCGTTTCATTATCCTAACTGTAGCTAGGAATCCTAGCGAGTTGCTCACTCAAATCTAAATCAATTCATGCATGAATCAGACACAGATTCCATTTTCAGATTTGAAGTGCTCCTTGCAGAAGAGTTGGCAGCGGCAGCAGCAGCAGCAGCAGCAATACTGTAGACCTGGACTGGGAAATTTTCAGTCATCTGCTTCTTGCTCAGGCATGTAAAACGTTGCTTACCAGATACAAAACTCTTTTCCACAAGGTCTCAAGGCCTATTTCATGCTAGCTTAAAGGTAAAGGTAAAGGTACCCCTGCCCGTACGGGCCAGTCTTGCCAGACTCTAGGGTTGTGCGCTCATCTCACTCTTGAGGCCGGGAGCCAGCGCTGTCCGCAGACACTTCCGAGTCACGTGGCCAGCGTGACAAGCTGCATCTGGCGAGCCAGCACAGCACACGGAACGCCGTTTACCTTCCCACTGGTAAGCGGTCCCTATTTATCTACTTGCACCCGGGGGTGCTTTCGAACTGCTAGGGTGGCAGACGCTGGGACTGAACGATGGGAGCGCACCCCGCCGCGGGGATTCGAACCGCCGACCATGCGATTGGCAAGTCCTAGGCGATGAGGTTTTACCCACAGCGCCACATGCTAGCTTAGGAACCCAAATTATACAGTTCAAATTTGAATTTAATCGAAACTACTTAGTTTTGTCTTTGTCCATGGAGTTTTCTTGGCAGGGATACTGGAGTGGCTTGCCGGTTCCTCTTCCAGGTGGATCACGTTTGGTCAAAACTCTCCACTATGACCTGTTCATCTTGGGTGCCCTGCTCGGCATAGTTCATAGCTTCTCTGAGTTATTCAAGCCCCTTCGCCACGGCAAGGCAGTGATCCATGAAGGGGATCACTTGGAAGGACAGATCCTGAAGCTGAGGCTCCAATACTTTGGCCTCCTCATGAGAAGAGAAGACTCCCTGGAAAAGACCCTGATGTTGGGAAAGATGGAGGGCACAAGGAGAAGGGGACGACAGAGGACGAGATGGTTGGACAGTGTTCTCGAAGCTACAAACATGAGTCTGACCAAACTGCTAGAGGCAGTGGATGACAGGAGTGCCTGGCGTGCTCTGGTCCAGGGGGTCACGAAGAGTCGGACATGACTAAACGGCTAAATAACAACAACAACAACACTTAGTTTGCTTCAGCTCATCTGTAAAACTCAAGCCAGCTGATGCAATTCCCCTACATATGCTAAAAAAACCTAAACACGTGTCTTCAAGACCATCTTCCAATACAATTCATACCCTGACTTCTTCAATCAGCCTGACTATTCCAGTTCACCATGCATCTCTCCACTACATTACACAAACTAAAACCCAAATGAACCAAAAATGAACTTGGTCAAGTGTATCAAACAAGCAGGAAACCAATTTTTTACATGTTCAATTGATGCGCAACCACTAAAGCGCGGGTAGTTTTGAACCCAGAAGAAGTGGGGCGGAATGGGACAGGCTTGTGCATGCCCTGCCGACACGCACAGGGGCCAGGAACTCAACCCCATGATAATAGAGGGTTGGCTGTATTAAAAAAATTCCCATTTAGAAGGATTGCCAGTGAAAAGAAAAACATGGATTTTTCATGCACCAAATTGAAGCCAACAGCTTCAAAAAGTGATCTGTGTGTGTTCTACAATGAAACTGGCATTCACACAATTTAAGAACACATGAAAGAGTCCTATACATAGCCAGGTCAAGATTCTCTGCTCTGATTAAATACAGCATTATTCCCCGCCTGATTGAGAAAATTAAAACTGACAAATCACCAGGTCTGGAAGGCATCCACCCAAGAGTTTTTAAATTAGAAATGGCTGACCTTCTAACAAAGATAAGTAACTTTTCCCTATAATCAGCCTCCATAAATGAGGACTAGAAAATGACCAATGTAAAACCTATTTTGAAAAAATGGACCACATATAAGCTCATGGTATCAACTTGCAGCAACTGACCAGATCAAACAGACCTTGGGGTTGTAACTGGATTGTTCAATGATGCCAACACAGTGAAAGACAGCGGTGTAAAGGGTGAATTTCATACTAGGGATCATTAGGAAAGGAAGTGAAAAAGAAACTTTCTTGTCACGCTTTTATACAAAACTATGGTGCAACTGCACTTCAAATACTGCCCACAGTACGGGTTGCCTCACCTCAAAAAGGGTGATGTACCACAGAGCAAATACACAATAATATAGCCTTAGATTTATGGTAGGTAGAAGCTGGCTTGCAACAGGAAACTAGGAACTGCAGGCAGGTGAATAAATGACCTGGCAGGGGAGGAAAGGTCTCTACCATACTAGTAAAAAAAAATTGCAGGCTAGGAAGTTCTAGCAGTTTATGTACAAGGCTGAAATAATTCAGTAATGAATTTGCTTTCAATTAAAGACAAACGTTGCATAATAATTACTATACTGTATATTTATTCCTACCCTGTCTTTTCCCCTGACAGGGACTCAAGGCAGCTTACAGATAAAACTAAAAGGGAAAGTAGAAAGTGTGTATGACAATGAAGCAAATGCTAAGAAAAAGCAGGCAAGGTTTTAAACGGTCTCACCTTGGTCTTTTTCTGAACAGTTTGTGTAGCTATATCCAGAAGCAGGTCTAGCTTAAGGAGATAGAGAGAGATTTGCACTTACTGTGTTGCATTTTGTCCCACACACCACTTGCCGGTGATTCAGCCACTGAGATGCAAACACTTTATTGAGGGTCCCAAGGTGAAACTCTCTTTCCTTCAGGAGACTGGGCAGTTGCTGGGCTGCATATCCGTGCAGGAGTCGGTGGTAGCTGGACTCATCCTGCATCCGCACCTCTCTTCCTTTCAGGTAGCACACCAGTGACCTTTTAACTGGGGGGAGCCGCTTCCTTTTGTGAGCTGAGTGGTCCCAGCCATACTGCGGGAAAATGACAACAGTTCATGTAACTTACTACCTTGAAAGGATTCTGCCTATCTGCCCCAGAGGGAAGATCCATTTCACGTAACATCAGAGAGCCCTTAAGAATATGACACATCTTTCACTGGACCAGAGATATATTCTAGGCTCTTGCTCTACTGAATAATAAATAATAATAATAATGACACATCTTCATAAAGATCTTAAACCAGTGTTAACTGTCTTGACTGCCACCCCTGGGAATCCTGGGAATCTTTTCTCAGGGGATCCCCCTCACAGGAATCTGTCCGTTTCTCTTAAGACGTTCCCTGCCTTCAGAGGTTAGGTGGGTGGCAAACAATCCAAGGACTTCATCTGTGGTGACTCCCACTTTATGCAACACCCTCTTCCCTAGGAGTATTCACACGGCACTGATTTGTTTCATTTCCGATGTCTTGTTAACACTTTTTATTATCTTATACATATGATATACATGCTTTTTGACAATCTATTGTAAAGTGATAAGCATTGGCTTTTTAGCTCATTTTACATTTTATGGTTAATTCATTTCTAATTACGACTAGCCATTCCTTCGCTTGTTTACCATCTAGCCCGAAGAGTTCTGGAGACCTGGAAAGGTTGCCCGTCATTTCGTGGCATATTGGTTTGCCTAATAAAGATACTGATTGTTCCGATGTGGATTTTGGAATTTTACTTACTGGCCAGTACAGCTACCTTTACTTTCTGAGGCATTATCGTGCCTACACCTTGGGTTAAAATAGAAAATAATGAACCATCAGTACCATGAAGATGGACTACAATGTGGACGTTTGCAGAGGACCAAGATGGATTCACATAAATTTACATTTTCAGCTGACCCAGACACCTAAAGTTTAATCCCCCCCCCCCCAGACAATAAACTGCATCTAAACTTTAGGTCTTCAGGCAGCAGGGCCAACTCCTACTTACATCACAGAATGCTCCTCCAATACACAAAAATCGAAAATGAAATCCCTGCACAGGGAAATTGGCTGCTTTGTTGTTGTTTTCACCTACAGGGATTTCCACCCCCTCCCCCTTTCTGTATGGAGGACCATTCAATCAGGCAAGTCTTAATAGTCTTTGCCAGCGGCTTCTGAAGGACTCTGCCCCAGCCAGCAAGCTCGTTCGGCTACATCAGCGAGCGAGGTTCGGGGAGATGGGGGCCTTGGCTTGTCGCTCCCGCGGATACCCAGCTTCCCTTTCCACTCCAGCCCCCGAAAACAAACCTGATGCGCCCTCCTCTGGCCAGCCAAGCCCCGCCTCCACCCCCTCCGTTTACACGCGGTCCGCAGCATCGGGAGCCCGGGCGGCGTTTGGGCACTACTGGGTGGAGAGCAGCAGCCAGCGCGCCTGGTGCGTTCGGGGCCGAGGCGGTTGCAAAGCTCCGAACGCCGAATCCAGGGCTCGGGCGCTCCCGAGAGCCGCTGGCTTCTCCTTCGGGCTGGAAGGAGAGAGGAGGGGAGCAGGTTTTTCCAGGGGGCGGTCGGATAGCAGGCACCGATCAGCCCCCCCGGCGCTCTCCAGGGCGCAGCTGTGGTGCGCCCAGGCCCCCTCTCCAATTGCGCTCCGCGACCACCACCCCGGTCCAAGGACGCATCCAGCAACCCCCGCCATCGCCATTGCAGGTGGCAAGAAGGCCCCGGGGGGGGTGTTGGGCAACCGGGAAGAGTCATCTAGCTGCTGCGCTGCCTGCACCGGCACCGATCCGGGCGGCTTCATCGCCCTTTCCAACTCCACGCACCTTGGAGAGATCAGAGTCAACGGGGAGGAGCGCGGTGGGAAGGAAATGGAGCCTGCATGTTCAGGGGCAGCCTACCTACCCCTGAACGCCGATAAAGCAAGCGGCGGGAGGAGGAAGGGTCCCCACGGCAGAAGAATAGGATGGGGAGCCAAGGCGCTGGGACCCGCGGCTCGGAGCTAACGCGCGCAAACCCCCGCTTGCTTTCTTTGGGGTGGAGGAGGAGCGACGGGACTGGTTTGATTTGCCGATTTCATTGTTTGCGCTTTGAGCTGGGGGGCAGCTGCAAATAATGGAGACAATGGAGCAGTCGGGCCCTCCGGCCCTTCTCTGTCCTCCAAAGCTACCGTGTGGATCGATCGATCATAATATTAAAGTTATTATGGGGGCGGTGTCGGGTACGGATCGAGGGAAGCGAAATAAACTGTACTGCAAACTGCCTTGGGCACCTTGGCGGGAATCCGGTACCTACAGGAAATAGGTAACCCCACAGATCGGCGCAAACATGTATGCGCATTGTTTACTCCTTGCATTTACGCACCGCCCTCCCGCTTTACATTCTGTTTCGCTCCCCGCCGTCGCCCTCACAATAACCTGCACGTTACCTTATATCATATATTGATTATACACTGAACTATATTACTGATTGATCGGCGGGGAGCAGAGGACGCGCGCGTGTGTATTCACACGTATGTTTCACGTCTGCCTCTGGCACATCTCCGTGTGCGTCCGGAGACAGGCGGATGCCAACCTGACCTCGAGGCCCAAGCCTATTTTTGTAAACAAAAAATGCCCTTTTCCCTTAAGGGGTACCCAAGAGCCCTTATAGAGTCCTTTACAGGTTCTCCATCTGTCGGAGAAAAGAACAGAGGCCAGCCAGAGAATATTGAGAAGCAAAGCAGCTCGTAAGCCTGATCTTTATTGATCTGTTACAACAGGGTGCTCCTCTTACACGTAGGAAAGGAGGAGGAAAATTCCTATCACACACCCCCTCCATACAAGAAAGAGCAGACTCTGCCCATCTGGGGTGGAAGCCCCTCGCCAAGCTGCTTCGCCCCCGTCCTCCGACACGACCACCCCAAAACAAGCCCCCCTCCTCCCCAACCAAGGGCCAAATGCATTATTTGGGGGCCAGCCCCCCACCTCCCCAAAACAAGCCCCCCTCCTCCCCAACCAAGTCCCATAGGCCAAATACAGTATTTGGGGGCCAGCCCCCCACCTCCCCCAAACAAGCCCCCTCCTCCCCAACCAAGTCCCAAGGGCTAAATGCATTATTTGGGGGCCAGCCCCCCACCTCCCCAAAACAAGCCCCCCCTCCTCCCCAACCAAGTCCCATAGGCCAAATACAGTATTTGGGGGCCAGCCCCCCACCTCCCCCAAACAAGCCCTCTCCTTCCCAACCAAGTCCCAAGGGCCAAATGCATTATTTGGGGGCCAGCCCCCCACCTCCCCGCCTCCCCAAAACAAGCTCCCCTCCTCCCCAACCAAGTCCCAAGGGCCAAATACAGTATTTGGGGGCCAGCCCCCCGTCTCCCCAAAACAAGCCCCCCATCTCCCTAACCAAGTCCCAGGGGCCAAATACAGTATTTGGGGGCCAGCCCCCCACCTCCCCCCCGCCTCTTCCTGGCCCCTCTCCGCCGCCGCCCCCGCCCGCCCGCCCGCGGGCCTACCTGCTCTCCTCCGGGCCCCGCCGCGGGGGCCGCCGCCCTCCTCTTCCTGCTAACTGTCTTCCTGGCCATCTCCGGCGCGACCCCGGCCCGGGCCCCGCATGAAGGGGCAGGGGGAGGAAAGGGCCGCCCGCCGCCGACGGAGCATGGGACGGAGCCGGGTCGCCCCCTCCCCTTCCTCTCGGCCTGGCCTGGCCTCTCTCTTGCTCGCCCTCACCGAGCCAGCCAACGACCGACCGACCGACCGACCGCCCTCCCTCCACAGGCCCGCCCGCCCGCCCGGGCGCCGCTCACGGCATTTTGCGCCCGGAAAACGAGACGGGGAGGAGGGAGCGGAAGAAGGCGCTTTACGGCCCCGCGCGCGCTTTGCGGCGCCGTCCGGCCAATGACGCGCCCGCCTGCGCAACAGCCGCGCGGGGTTGCCCGGCAACTGCAGCCTCGCCCCGCGGGAGCTCTTCCGAGGGGCGGTCCCTTCGGGGTGTTGCTGGGCAACTGGAGGGAGGCAGGCGTGCCAATACTCTGCGCGTTGGATCCCACCCCCTAGGGGCTCATTGGCCAAGGCGCGCGCTGAGGGTTGCTTATGGAGCCCCCTGGAGGGCAACAGAGGAACGCGCGCCTGCTGCGTCCTCCCACAACTTCCTTATTTAGTTTAAATTAAATACTGTAATAGGTTTAAGTTACAGATAGGTAGCCGTGTTGGTCTGCCATAGTCAAAACAAAAAATTCCTTCCAGTAGCACCTTAAAGACCAACTAAGTTAGTTCTAGGTATGAGCTTTCGTGTGCATGCACACTTCTTCAGACACTTCTGGTATCTGAAGGTGCTACTGGAAGGAATTTTTTGTTTTGTAATAGGTTTAGTCACCTTTTGTTATTTGTGGTTTTATATTTTGATTTTACTCTGTGAACCCCCCTGAGGCCTCTGGGTATAGAGCGGAATAAAAATTCTAATAATAATATATACAGTAGCTAGGTATAGGCACTGGCTGGGCTGTTGTTTAGGGGGGAGTTGTTAGGGTGCGTTGTTGATGTTAATTTTTTGTATTATAGGAATTCTAAGGTCTTATATATGTAAAATAAAAGTACATAAATGTACAAGGCAAACACATACATAGGTATATAAACCACATGTCAGAAATAGTACAGGAGAACCACCCTGAAGCCATTTTGACTCTCCCAAATTGACCTCAAATATTTCTCTGCAAGGAGGAAGGAAATGGGAAAAACTTTCCCATGGTCTTTGGATTGTAGGGGCTTACACCTCCCTTTTCAAATACAGTCTGGCAATTATCTGTTAAGCTGATCACACTATCAATATGAATAAGAGATTCAGGTACCAAGTATTTAGCGTCTCAAAGGAATGGCCAGAAAAGGCAGTCATCAGGCATACAGGAGAGAAGCTACTTACTCTATAAAGGCTTTTGGATACCCTTGAGGGATAAAGGAGCAGTTTTATCTTATAATAGTATCTTTATTTTTATCTTATGAATGATGTGGAATTTATTCAATTTGTGCACGTTGTGATGCCTTGTTTATTTATTACTCCATTTGATATGTTTGTTATAATCTATACATTGTAAGCCACCCTATGCATAGTTTTAACTTTGAAAATATGGCATATAAATAAAATAATTAAGATCATAATGTTGCAGGCCACCACAATAGCTGCTGAGCCGTGCATGATATAATAATAATATTATAATAATTTATTATTTATACCCCGCCCATCTGGCTGAGTTCCCCCAGCCACTCTAGGAGAAACTCAGACATTCCAGGGGTCTTGGCCTTCAACCAGGGTCTGTGCTCCTTTGGAGAACTGAAGACAAGGCAAAAGCTTTAAAAAGATTTATTCACATGTTTAAACCTGAAATTAGATGGAGAGAGTCCAGATCCTGCAGTACGGTCATCGCAAGAGGGGCTTGTTCCCCACGGCAGAGTGCAGTACTGGATACAGATAGGTAGCCGTGTTGGTCTGCCATGGTCAAAACAAAATAAAAAAATTCCTTCCAGTAGCACCTTAAAGACCAACTGAGTTAGTTCTAGGTATGAGCTTTCGTGTGCATGCACACTTCTTCAGATACACACTGTATATCTGAAGAAGTATCTGAAGAAGTGTGTATCTGAAGAAGTGTGCATGCACAC
This sequence comes from Podarcis erhardii, assembly GCF_964252035.2. NCBI lineage: Eukaryota > Metazoa > Chordata > Lepidosauria > Squamata > Lacertidae > Podarcis > Podarcis erhardii. The sequence goes on from NC_138501.1 coordinate 53,146,531, forward strand.
GAAAGCTCATACCTAGAACTAACTCAGTTGGTCTTTAAGGTGCTACTGGAAGGAATTTTTTTATTTTGCAGTACTGGAGTCCAAGGTATCTCTCTCCACCTGCCACCAGCCAAGATCCTTCTGCCCCTTTCCCAAAGTATTCCTTTGACATCTCACTCCGTTACCCTGGCAACCTTTCAAATCCCTTGTCTCCATTCATACCTCAGGGCAGGGGCGGAAGAACAGTTCTCTTGTACTGCTAATGTATGTCCCTCAATGACCCTGTATTGTTTCTTAATGGCCCTAGTTTGGCCAGGTCATTTTGCATAGGCTAGCCTAGGAATTCCTCTGCAGGTGGTATTTTCACTTAATATCACAAATAATGAAAATCCTACCATTGATTCACTTATAGTCCAGCATCCTGTTTTTGCAGTGGCTGACCAGATGCCCAAAGGGAAGGCCGCAGGCAAGACCAGCATCCTTCATTATATCTTTTATTAACAATGTGTCCAAACCCTGAAGCCATCCTCCCATCCTCCATCCCATCCTTTTAATCCATGACACATGCATTTCCCTTCACATTATTCATTGACCTACTCCATCAAATTTTGTTTTCCTGGAACATAAGCCTTAAAAAAAGCTACCACTCTTTTCTTTGTCTTTCTATACTGTATTTCAAGGAAGCACCAAGCACACCCCCAAAGGGTGCTGAGAGCAGTTAGGAGACCCCTATTCCCCTTCCAGAGCTACAGTATTTCCAGGAGTGGGCTTGATCCTTAAACCACCTTGGGAATTGTAGCTTTCTGAGGTAAAGAACTCTCGGCACTTATAAACTACAGTTCCCAGGATTCATAGGGAGAAGCCATGACCGTTTAAAGTGGTATGATAGAAAGCACTGCTAATAACAAGGCCAGTGGAAGTGATCATATTCCAGCTGAACTATTTAAAATTTTAAAAGATGATGCTGTTAAGGTGCTACACTCAATATGCCAGCAAGTCTGAAACTCAGCAGTGGCCAGAGGATTGGAGAAGATCAGTCTACATCCCAATCCCAAAGAAGGGCAGTGCCAAAGAATGCTCCAACTACCGCACAATTGCGCTCCACACGCTAGCAAGGTTATGCTTAAAATCCTACAAGTCAGGCTTAAGCAGTATGTGGACCGAGAACTCCCAGAAGTGCAAGCTGGATTTCGAAGGGGCAGAGGAACCAGAGACCAAATTGCAAACATGCACTGGATCATGGAGAAAGCTAGAGAGTTTCAGAAAGACATCTGCTTCTGCTTCATTGACTACGCAAAACCATTTGACTGTGTCGACCATCAGTAAGAATCTATGGCAAGTTCTTAAAGAAATGGGAGTGCCAGATCACCTCATCTATCTCCTGAGAAATCTCTATGTGGGAGAAGAAGCTACAGTTAGAACTGGATATAGAACAACTGATTGGTTCAAAATTGGGAAAGGAGTACGACAAGGCTGTATATTGTCTCCCTGCTTTTTTAACTTATATGCAGAATTCATCATGCGAAAGGCTGGAGTGGATGAATCCCAAGCCGGAATTAAGATTGCCAGAAGAAATATCAACAACCTCACATATGCAGATGACACAGAAAGTGAGGAGAAATTAAAGAACCTTTTATTGAGGGTGAAAGAGGAGAGCGCAAAATATGGTCTGAAGCTCAACATCAAAAAAACTAAGATCATGGCCACTGGTCCCATCACCTCCTGGCAAATAGAAGGGGAAGAAATGGAGGCAGTGAGTGATTTTACTTTTTGGGGTTCCATGATCACTGCAGATGGTGACAGCAGTCACAAAATTAAAAGACACCTGCTTCTTGGGAGAAAGGCGATGGCAAACCTAGACAGCATCTTAAAAAGCAGAGACATCACCTTGCCGACAAAGGTCCGTATAGTTAAAGCTATGGTTTTCTCAGTAGTGATGTATGGAAGTAAGAGCTGGACCATAAAGAAGG